>NC_066870.1:13309315-13592556 GCF_022985175.1 Labeo rohita
AATGGGTTGAAGGTCCAAACTGCAGTTTCAATGCAGCCTCAAAGGGCTCTACATGATCCCAGGCTAAGGAGTAAAGGTCTTGTCTACAAGGGTTCGTACAAGGTGCTTATAGTGCTTAAAGCACTTCAATTTGACTTTTTGAAATTCAAGGCCTGGAAAACCCTTGAAAATAGCAATATTCCTGAAGAGGTACTTGAAAAGTGCTTGAAGACAATGTATCTATGAAATAAGTGTTTAATTTTGTGAACAAGCACATATCTTTTCAAACAATTTAAAAAACACACCTTTTTTGCTTAATTCAGTCAATGTCAGAAAACAATCGAGCTAAGCAAGTAGTAGTACTAACAGTGTCGTGTAAACATGGCGGAAGATGTGAAAAGAGGAACAGATGAGCCAAATCAATTGAGCCATTTACACTGGATCTGCTCTGGGGTGCGTTTACCAAAAGCATCGTTAGCCAACTATGGTCGCAAGTTCTGTCGTTACCAACAGTGTTGGGGGTAACGCATTACAAGTAACGCAAGTTACGTAATATTATTACTTTTTCCAAGTAACTAGTAAAGTAACGCATTACTTTTTAATTGACAAGAGTATATCCGAGTTACTTTTTTCAAATAATTAACGCCAGTTACTTCCCCCCCCCCCATTTATTGATTAAAAGCTCTCCTTTCCCAATGTTGAGAGAAATCGGGAGTAAGATATTAGTTTTAGAATAAATGTGAACATGCAATAATTCATCTCACTCACAAAAAACAGATTCAGTATTCCTCAAAATGAATAAAAACTGTGAAATTCAACTCAGAATATGACGCAAACCTGCAATAATTAAATATGTTAAATAAAACAGATGTCTTTTAAGCATTTAATACCATTTTATTAACCAATGCCTTTGCTGCCAACCTTCAGTGATCCAATTCAACCATACTAATAAGCAAAAATAACGTAATTAGTTACTTTTTTAGGGAGTAACTCAATATTGTAATGCATTACTTTTAAAAGTAACTTTCCCCAACACTGGTTACCAACATAGTTCAACGATTCAGTGTTTCCCGAAACCATAGTCCAAACGAACATTCGCAAACAGCGTCACAAACTTAGGTGGTTGGAACTATAGCTCTCGACCTGTGGTTAGAAGCATAGTCCTTGTTAGTAAGACATAAGGGCTCAATAAATTATGCTCTTGGGCACAATAAGCAAGCTAACATGCAGTACAATCTATATATTTCACTCGATCTAAATATAAATGCATTTTAATCTATGTATTTTTAAGCTACCTCTGTAAGCGCTGTTTTTGAATAGTGCGCATGCGCATAAATGCCTAAGGGAACCCGGAGTATGACGTAAGAGGGAACCCGCGATGAATGAAATGTCAAATAAAGTGAAATGACAAGGAATAAAAATTAGTACATTAGTCATCCGGTGCCATGTTCAGTATAGCTGCATTTTAGAGATCTTTAATCAGTGAAATAACAAAAGTTATTACTCAGTGACATCATTAACAACGGCCTTACATTGTTGAACTAATGTGGTTCAAACGATAGAGATGCAACTGCGTTTGGGAAACAGTCGTAACTAGCTAGTTAGTTTCCACAGCAATGCATCGTACTATGGAGGTTAATCAGCGAGTTACGTCTATATACGGGAAACACACCCCTGATTGATTCAAACTCATGACTTCGAACATACATTTCAAGCGATTCACTAACAAACACCAGATCAAATTAAAAGAGCTATTCATTTTCAAATTTCAGCATCACTTTTCGAAAAACTATGCTTTTCGAAACTCTGAATCAGTTAAACCATTGCGTATCTGTTTCAGATCAGGACTTCAAATCACGTATCGAGAATTATTTGATGTAGATTGCAACTTTGCATATCCTGAATCATTTTCGTAGATCGGGACTTCAAATTGCGTATCGCAAATCATTTGATTTAGATCAGAACATTCTCAGATTGCTCAGATTCTTCTTTTTCTTCTTCTCCAAAATGAATTGCATTTTTGAGTGCCGAAACATGCTCAAAAACTCATGAAACTTTGATTCACTGTTTCGAAGTGCTCCAATCGGATCGTGTATCGCAAATCGTTTGTTTCAGATCAGGACTTCAAATCGTGAATCACAAATTATTTGATTTAGATCACATCTTTGTATATCGGAAATCATTTTTTTGGATCGGGGCTTCAAAACACGTATCGCAAATCATTTGATTTAGATCGGAACTGGTTTGTGAGTCATTTCACCAATTGAATAATTCAAATGATTTGCGATACGCGATTTGAAGTCCCAGTCTAAATAAAATGATTTGGGCTCCACGCTCCGAGTCCTTATCTGAAATGATGGTTCGCATCGCAAATCATTATTCAGATCGGGATTTCAGAGCGTGAATGGCGAATCTTTTGCTTTTTGCTTTAAAATGGAACTTCTGTGCAGGTTTCTGTATTCTTAAAGAAAGAAGGAAGAAAGTATAAACAAATACAAATCCGTTAAGAAAGTTAAATGTGGTTTTATTATAGTAAAGGTAGTATTCTTAGTAGTATAAATAGTAATATAGTAAAATAGTAGTATTCTTTGTAATACTTTAGTAGTAATACTTAGCATGTGTTTCACTTTAATTTTTGCCATTTTTTATTAGTATATTTTTATCTATATTTTATTAACCTTTTGATTGAAGTCCTTGAAAATCAAAAAAGTAGTGCCTGAAAAGTCCTTGCAAGTCCTGGAATTTCATTCCACATCGTTGTTTCATCTTTTTTTGTAAAGAGCATTTGACTTTCTTTGCACGTTCGCTTTGTAAACACTGGATTGGAACTTCTGCCTACGTCACGTGTGACTTTTTCAACGTGACTACATAACGTGCAAAGCCGAGCTAGTGCAAGCTGAGCATTTCAGTTAAAAAGTATATACATTTTAATTTTTTTTTTTAGAAAATGACTGAGCATTTTGCTAGATGTGTAGAACCTTATAAAGCATTGAAACTGCAGTTTGGACCTTCAACCTGCTGATTCCCATTGAAGTCCACTATATGGAGAAAATCCTGGAATGTTTTCATCAAAAACCTTAATTTCTTTTCGACTGAAGAAAGAAAGACATGAACTTGTCTTGGACGACATTGGGTTAAGTAAATTATGAGGACATTTGGAGTGAACTAATCCTTTAAATATATATTATATTATTATTAATAATATTATTAATAATTATTATTGTTGATACTGTTGTGATTTTTTGAACATTGTTATTATAAATATTTAATGTTTTTGTTTTTATTTAGAATTAACAATAATAATATATTTTAATAATATACACTGTTTCTCACTGTTTTGTCAGTACCTTTCATATATATGTATATTTTCATATATACATATAAATATATACCTACATGCATATATATAGTAAATGTAGTAGTGTAGTAAGAAATTGTATGTAGCAAATATTTGTATACTTTCTCATTACTATTAATCATTATAATGGGGATGTTTTAATTTCATCCATAGGTGCGTGCTAGATTTTCCCTAACTTCTCCAGAGCAGTTCCCCTCTGTTCCTCTCAAAGACCACTTCTTTTCCCAAAGCACACCTGTTGGGTTGGACTTTTTGGGCTGGCCTCACCGTGGATCATTTTCAGGTACAAACCATTGGCATTAAAACTAGCTATAGATTGCACCACAACCTTTTATTATAGTACAAAGTATATTGACTTCCTAAATCTTTAAGTCTGGATGTACTTTATTGTCCTCCAGGGGGCAATGGTTTCCTTCATTCTGCAACCTTTGATAACCCTCTGTGAGTTATTTATAGTTCTGTTTGTGACAGTCGGAGCCTAGAGACTCACAGACGTCTTTGATGTAAATTTACAGTCTTTCATCATCAAACACTAACCCATTTGCGTTGAGATACCTGGACATAAACCTGAGGAGTTCTTTGCCTGGCTGCAGCCGCAAACAAACAGTACATCTGTGATGAGTGATGAATTCCACCTCCAACGTGCGATTCCTTAAGAAGAAGCTTTATTCAGTCATGTGTGCACGTAGCGGGAGCACAGAGGCTATCTTTGTGTGGTAATGCATGGAGCGTGGAGCTCAGAGGCCCCCAGTGCTGATCCTTTCTGTTTCTGCCAAACAATCCTGCTGATTATTTCTCACCCACTCACTGGCGCCAGGCCTTCTCTCGCTCACTCTCTCTCGTTCTTTGAGCATAGAGGTAGACCTGGCATAGGTTTTAACCCCCCACCCTTACATACACTCACATACGCACACTTTTAAAAGGAGACTTTGATTTAGGAAATCGAGTTGAGTGTCTCAACAGAAGTGTAGCCTTTGATTGTAAGCTACTATGAAATGGGTTTTGGCTGACCTTGAGTTGGCTGTTTTGTTTGCCTGCTGTTATGAGCGTTATGTTTCTATGATCAACATAAAACCCTGAGTAAATCTGAGCCAGTTATATATTAAAGTGTCCATTTTTTTTCTCCTGAATGTCTGATCTGAAACTTCTTGATCTGTTTTATGTAAAATATTCCTCCCACTATTGATATCTTATTGCTATGACATGCTCTGTGTTTTGCAAGAACTCTTTAAATGCCTTGCTTTATGTAATATGGATTTCTATGAGGAGAAAGACACAACGACCTCATTTTGCCCCTTGCTGACATCATGCCCACTCCACGACCTTTCTGTACGCTGCATAACAAGCCAGTGCAGCATTCCTAGTGAGGTTATGCTAATGTAGAACTTGAGTTTTCGTTTGTACAGTAGTTTGAGTTCAGGAGCACTTCAAGAGAGAAACTAATACCGATACATGCTTCTCTCCACAGAATCGAATCTCAGCACACCAGCACAAGAGGCACATGGACAGGTCGCTCCTCTGGGTGAGTTGACTCCTTCTGAATCATAGTTATGAGCTTGGACAATGCCTGAATGAGATTTTGAAGGCATACTTAAACCTGGTTGTTTGACCTGTTTGCATCTGTGACTGCTGTGTTGAACATATTTTCTTCAGCTCGTGTGTTTTTTGTGAAGACTTAAGTGATGATTATGTTATGCTGTTTATAGTCTGTTGGCTAATAGTCCAATTAAATTTTTAAGTGTGTGTGATTTAAACTGGGTTAGGGTTTTATGTTATATTTTGATCTCCAAATATGAAGATCTTCTTATAAGAGAGCCTCTTTATATATACAGAAATGTATTTTTTATTTATAAGAGAAAAATGCTTAACATTATAATATTGTCATTGTATAACAATGATAATAATAATAATAATAGTATATTGTCAATATTTTGTTTATATTATATTTTGTTTTGTTTTATAGTTTATATTTTGTTTTGTTTACATTTTCACAGCTACTACTCCAAATTAAAAAAATAAATAAATAACAATAAGAATATATTGTTAATATTTTGTCTACATTAAATATTAATTAATTAATTAATTAATTAATTAATAATAATAATAATAATAATAATAATATTAATAACAATAGGAAATTTTGACAGCTACTACTCCAAATAATAATAATGCTAATGCTAATAATAATAATGATAATGTCAATATTTTTATATTTATTCATAGATTTTACAGTATTAATAATAACAACAACAAAACAACAATAGTGATATTGAAAATATTTTATCTGTCTTAAATAATTAATATTATTCTAATTAATAATAATAATAATAATAATAATAATAATAATAATTGGAAAAATGTACTATTACTACTACTACTACAAACAACAATAACAATAATATTTACGAGGGAACATATCCCAATAAATAAATAAATAAATATAAAAATAAGTAAATATTATTTGAATTTTCTCAGTGTAATGTAATATATATATATATATATATATATATATATATATATTCTCTGTATTTTGCGTTTTTATAATATAATATAATATAATATAATATAATATAATATAATATAATATAATATAATATAATATAATATAATACAATTTATTTACTTTAATATTACTACTACTACTAACAATAATTATTATTATTATTACTATTTTCTGGATGTTATTTTTTGCACTGTTTTGTAGTGAACTTTTCCACAGACCCTTTTGTGGCCCCCTGGGGGTCCCCAGATCCCAGTTCAAAAACCCCTGATCGAAACCGGTGACCTGTCATACACAAGAATGTGCGGAATGTTCCACAGAGTTTTATCTTTGTACTGGATCCAGCTCCCATGTTATGTAAAGTGTAGTCACAGCTGCAAGGGTTCATAAGTCAAGATTCTTATGTTTGAGTCTGGTGAGAAAGGCTTCACACAAGTCACATTCCTTTCTGTTCTTAGTTTCCAGAGACTCAGACCATTTCTGTGGAAATCACGTCTTTTGGTATCACATCAGCGTACCGTGCAAGCACATTCCCGGTTTTGTTGTGATAAATTGCTTACATTTTTGGGCTTATCATTAGTGTGATCTTAGCTAATTATGGGTTAAATTCTTAGAAGGTGTTCGCAACTCTCAACGTCGCTAGTGGTCTCTCCAGGCGCTGTCTTTTGGTTTACTAACAGCTTGGCTTTAACAGTGGAGGAGGGGAGCTCAAGGGGGGACTAGAAGGGAGGGAGAAGGCGGTCCGTTTCAACGCCAGACCGAGCGTTTCGCATTGAGCTGTGAGTCCTCCTCCCCTTAAAGGATCCCCAGTGATGCCAGCCTGTGACTGTATGCGTGTGAGCGAGAGAGAGAGAGAGAGAAGGCTGATTGTGTGTCTGGGCGTCTGTGTTGAGCCGTGAGCTCTTTGAGACTGTGCATCCAAGAGTGAAAGTAAAAGAGCAGGAGAGCGAGTGAGGAATGACAGAGGGAGGCTGAGGCTACGCCGCACACTCGAGCCTTGCAGACGCGCTTTGGACCCGACACCTGCCGAAGCGACGCCACCCTTCTTCCTCTCGGTGTGCGTCCACATGCGCACCCAGCACAGTGCCGGTGAGGTGGGCGTCCCGCTGGCAGGAGGTGGCTGCAGTGGTGGCAGCTCAGAGCAGTCACCTGGCTCTGACTCAGACTGTAGCCCCGCTCTGGGACTGGCCGGAGGGGTTCGAGCAGTGCGAGGGGTCATGTCCCATTACTGGAGTCTGGAGAGCCTTCACTCCACCAACGGTAAGACTCATGTCTCGGATGTTTTGGTGGTCGTGGAGCTGCATTTTGAGCTTGACGTCAGTTGACACTCATGCGACTGGTGACGTTGTGCCTCTGTGAGGTTCTTGTGACAGCTCTTGTTCATTGTGTTGCAGTCTTTCGGTCAATGTGATGGCATTGTCTTGAGCCCTTGATGGGCAAAAAGAGGTAGCTGAAAGAGCCACTGTCTCTATGCAAATGTAAACACATGGCGTAGCTGCCGTTCATGCGTTTGGTGTCAAAGCAACAGGAGTTCGCCTTCTGACCAATCGATGTATAGAAGCAACATGAGTTGGAAACCGAGCTAGATTGCTGGTGAATCGACTCGACTGTTGAATGAAGATGCCACGCTCTTTACCGCCTGCATCCTGCTTAGGTTATTACATTACTGTCACGGATGTCATTTATTGATCTATGTTCCTGCTGGGTCGTAATTGGTTAAGTGGTAATGTTGTGGAAGGCTGTGTCAAGTGAGCCAATGTGTATTGTAGATATAGACGGATTGCTTAGGAGCGGAGTGACAGCCTTCCCTTCGTTCCTTGCGTTTCCTGCATTCGGCAGCTACACATATTCCCTCACAGGATATTAATGTGCAAAATTAGCATGCGTTGAGCCTTTCCACACCTATGTGATAGTAAACGATGTGGCATATCAGCATTTGTTTAAAATGCTTGATGTGCAGCATAACATTCAGCACAGCATGGCTGTGTTAAAAATATTTGAGGGGAAACCAACACTGCCCCTTTTGCCTCCGTGAGCAGAGCCATTATATCGATTAACGCAAATTCTTCAGGTTTCCTTTCTAAGAATAGAGCAACTCTCTGTGTGCTGGCACTACCCATAGTCGTATACTAATACGAGCGATGTGAAATGAGATGAGATGCCAGTTTGAGCAGTATTTTGGTCTCATTATCTTCTCTCAGGGTTGGCATGGTGACAGACAAGCCAATGACCGTCAGCCAAGGTAGCACTGATGTCACAAACGGCCACCGCTATCAACGTCAGCTGCAATTTGGATGTTTTTCTCATTTTCTGCTTTGTCCTAAGAGAGATGGGATGTGACTTTTCCTGTGATGGAGGGAAATAAATGGTGCACTGGGAGCCGGGGGGGCAATAGCTACAGACATTTCAAACAGCGCTGTCACCTCGTCACGGTCCGCTGACCTCATTACAGTGCTCATACGCTGTCCGTAGCTGATCACGGAACAGTCGTAAGAACAAAAAAAAACGTGAGTGACACGTGAGAAATGTGTTGAACTGGAATGGTTGTATGTTTGAACATTAGAGGTGTTTAATGAGAGTTTGTTTGCACTTCCTTGGCATCTGGAAGCAGACAGAGATGGTTTGGGTTCAAGCCAGACTGGAATCACAGAACTCAAAAGTTGTAAACAGTCCATTCACTAAACTGAGAGACTCTCTACCCTAGTGTTGGGCAACAAGAACTGGTTTTTAGTGTAATTACTGACTTGGAAGTCTACAGTGTGTACTGTAATATCTGGAGAAAGCTACCTATTAGCTTTTCCATTCATCTTAGTGGCACTTGCTTAGCAGATCTTTACTTTTAAGAGTGTGCCAAAAATGATCTACCACTTTATCTACGAGTATCTACTGTAATATAATCAAATATATGCTATTTAAATGCTTGTAAAAATATATATATATTTGACAGGATTAAACTTTTGAATACTTTTCAGTGAAGAAGAATGGTGCAGTTATGGGCCTAACATAGTCTCGCATATCCAGACCTTAAAGGATACGTCCACTTCCAGAACAAAAATTGACAGATAATCTATTCACCCCTTGTCATCCATGTTCATATCTTTCTTTCTTCAGTCGTAAAGAAATTATATTTTTTGAAGAAACATTTCAGGATTTTTTTTTCCATATAATGGAATATAATTCCCATCTCATGTTTTCCCTCAACTTCAAAATCATTCTATATCACTGTTTTACCTTTTTTGTTAAGGGTTTTTGAATGTTAGGGTCTTTGCATATTAACTTTGCAAAGACTGGGTCGGTGCTTCTGCAGCGATGTAGGATGATTTTGAAATGATTTTTGAAGTTAAAAGAGAAAATACGATTAGAGTTTTTCGACATACCCTAACTGTCTTGAACCTGAATACACAGAGTTCAGGGAGAGCAAGACAAGACGAGCATTGGATATTAAAAAGTATTTAAATTGTATTTTTTAATGAAAATAACCGATCGTTTCGCTAGATAAGAACTTTCTTTCTCGGTTGGGATCGTTTACAACCGCATTTGGGATCGTTTGAAGCCGCATTTAAACTGCATTTTGGAAGTTCAAACTCAGGGCACCATAGCAGTGCATTATATAAAGAGAAAAATCCTGAAATGTTTTCTTCGAAAAAATTTATTTACGGCTGGAGAAAGAAAGACATGAACATCTTGAATGACAAGGGGGTGAGTACATTATCTGTAAATTTTTGTTTCGGAAGTGGACTTCCCCTTCAAGACTGCCGGCTGAAGGTCTGGGAACTTTGTCTGCTTTGAATGGCCAAGACCCGCCCAAGAGGGCCACTTGACTGACAGGTAAAGCAACCAATCACTTTTCGTTTTGTGGCGCGTCATGTTTAGGGGCGTGGAAATGTCGCCACAATAACAGACTGGTGTGTAAAACTCTTGGACATATTTTAAAGGGGTCATCAGATGCCAACTTCACTTTTACATGTTGTTTGAACATTAATGTGTTTTTGGCAGTGTATGAACAAATCTACCCTATAATGATAAAAATCCATGCAGTGGTTTTTAATTAATCTGTAAAAATAATATCCCCTTTTTCAAATCGAGCCATTCTCAGATGCTTGTGTAACCGTCACACCGACAGAGGCCGCTCCCACGATGGATGATTGACATGAGCGTCTTACCTCAGATCAGATCTGATTGAGTGATTGAAGTGTTGTGTTGCTGGATGCAATAATGAACGTAGTGGTCGTCACTTTCTTCCGACATCTGAGCCACTGAAGATGCAGTGGATTGCATTTGTTTGTGAAGGGAATGCGCCTCCCGATCTACATATATCCGTCTATGTTAGCGTGAATCATTCGTGATCCAGCTTCAGTGTCTATAAGCGTTTTTTACGAATCTTTGTGATCGCCTTTCCTTATAATGTGGTAGTTAGGAAGTTTAGTGGCTAAACACGGCTAAATGTGGCTAAAGTAAACAAGATCGTCATTCCACAGAGACAAGAGAGGGGCGGGGCGAGCAGAGCTCATTTACATTTAAAGTAACAACCCCTTAGAATGAGATGATTTTTGCAGAGCTCATTTTGACAAGGTCTTTTCATTAAGACCCTAAAGAATCATATTAACTTGTGGAAAATGGGCATCCAATGACCCCTTCAAAGATTCTGTACCACAAAATTTTATTATTTGACGTACTTTTGAAAATCCAGAGTTTAGTTAATACTGATAAGCACTCACTGTCACAGCTGTAAACACGACAGCTTTCTTCTTCGATGAGGGCGTTTGGCGTCACGGCATCTTTGTTTCCAGGCGGAACGTTAAAGAACGGGACACACACGTCTCCCAGAAATCCTGTATAATTTACAGGATTCAATCTGATGACGACTTCATAACTCTTGAAGTGTTTCCATATACATCAGATGTTTAGTCAACGTTCCCTGGGCGTGACGTCTGAGGCTGAGACTAGACCTAACGGCTGTGTTAGCCAGCCAAAACTTGACCCCTTGGTTTATTCGTATCACAATGTTAAAGGTGACATATCATGAAAATCTGACTTTTTCCATGTTAAAGGGTCATGAAAACCCCCTGTTTCAGCACTTTGTTAGTTCTCACCATAGTTTTGAAAAATGCTGCAAAAGTGGGCGTGGTGCGCTGCGGAGCGGAGGGGGAGTCAACTTCAGGTTCAGACAGTTTCATTTCACTCCCATTGAGTTAACAACACAAATAAATGCAGAGGCGTTTGCACTCTGCATCGAAAACATATATATGAGCGTGCTGTTGCACCTCTATTAACTATTAAGGCTTATTTTATAATCCTTTTGATAGGTTGCGTTAAGGAGTTGTAAAAACGGCTATTACACTGACCTTATGAATGAATCGTGTTTGTGCCGAACTCTACTTACAAAGCAAACAAAAACAGTCTCCTTCGATCCATTAACGTTCCTCTCAGTTATTGTACGCAATCTCACAGTCTGAAGTGTCATAGCAAATCAACACGCGCTGTTGTGAATAATTAGACGAAGCGTCTTCTCATAGGATAAGAACGCGCAGCCTTATGAATAATTATGTCACACCAACGCATCATCGATGTCACAAACTCTGACGCCAGCACAATGTAGATTTTAAACCCGGAAGATGAAAATAGAGCAAAAAAGCTCAAAATTAACCAGTTTTCTCCAGCAATTAAAATGAATGGATGCTAACATTGTCATATATGATGTGCAACACAAACACCTCTGCTCAACTTAGTTTAGTACTCACATGGCATGTGACAACTGCTTTCAGAAAAACATATGTATATATATATATATATATGTATATATATATCAGAAGTTTAAACTAATATGGTTTAAAACATATTTTTTTCAGCATGATAGACGTGATAATCAAAACCAAACAGAAGTTTTTGCCAGAGTATCTGAGCTCATTTGCATTTAAAGAGACATGCACAAAAACAGTGTGTTTCTGCTTTTACTCAAAATGGGGATTTTCAAAATGGTATAATAAATGATCTGTGGAGTATTTTGAGCTCAGACTTCACAGACACATTCTGGGGACACCTGAGATGTTTCCATTTTATATATTAATATTACATATTGTAATAAATGTGCATAATAGGTCTTCTTTAAAAAAATGTGTTATTAAACATGTTACTTACACATTACTTTTTTTGTCTTTTTGTTATAATACAAATAACTCAAAAGGTACACTTTTATACAACATTTAAAAATAAATTTCAGTACATTATGCTATTTGTTTTAAATACGTACAAGAGTTGGGCAAACTAATGTGAGTGTCTGGAAAAACAGGCAGTATTCCATTATTAATATGTTTTACACTATTTGCCTTTAATAACAGCTTCCAATTGTATTAGAATAGATTCTTCGATCCTTTAAATAGTCTCTAGTTGAATTTTGTCTATTAAAACATCCTCCAGTTGCTTTAAAGTTGTTGGAGGAGGCAGTCTGCTTCTCACACTTCTCTCCAAAACGGCCCACAGTAGTTTGATAACATTTAAGTCAAATGTTTCAGCTGGAAAATGCGGTTGTTCATCTTGCTGCTTCAAATGTAAAGGTTTTATGATCTTGACACCATATTTTTCACATTTTATCACTGGTGTCTGTGATTAAGTTTTAGCGTTTGTAGCTCTGTCATTGATGTTGGCTTTGTGAAGTTCTCTGGGATTGGTCTTTGAGGAATCAGGGTCTTCAAGGTGAATATTGAGGTTTGCTTTCACTTTGCTGCAGTGGTTCTGTGACACAATCCTTAGTAGTGCTTGATGGTCCCTATCATTCCCTTTCTGTTTTTGCCCACTATCCTTCTTCACCGATGAAGTCTTGTCATGCTTTGTGTGCACTGTTGTACTTAAAACACCAAACATTTAAGGTTGCAGACTTGCTTGCTAAATGGGATATCCCTACGACCTATTTCCCTTTTTGGAAGTCTGATAAATCACCCATTTAACCCATGGCTTGTACTAAACACAACACAACTTACTACACTGATTTACTAGAGAAACTAGAGAATATAAGCAACAAATAGATATAATAGAAAACATTCACAATATTTGTCTTTACACTGGAATCTACACAAATTATGTAAACAATATAATTATGGCAATAAGGACATTTATAATGTTACAAAAGATTTCTGTTTCAAATAAATGCTGTTCCTTTGAACTTTCTATTTATTAAAGAATCCTTGAAAAGATATATCACGATTTCCACAAAAATGTTTAGCAGCACGACTTTTTTCAACATTTTAAAGAAGTGTTTCTTAAGCACCAAATCAGCATTTTAGAATCATTTCAGAAGGATCATGTGACACTGAAGACTGGAGTAATGGCTGTTGGAAATTCGACTTAGCCATAACAGGAGTAAATTATATTTTAAAATATGTTAAAATGGAAAACATATAAATTCTGCAAACTGAAGCAGCAAATTTTGAAGGAAGACATTTTTGTTGTATTTGTGATAACGCATAAGCATGAGGGCTTTTTTCAAGAGATTCATCTTGCTGAGCCTAAGCTTTAGAACAGTGGTGTATGTACCATACTTTCTGCATGCATCGTGTGAATGCATGCACCCTGACACATTTAACAACACAAATGGCTTTTTCATCTGTTTTCCCGCATTTACACGTCAAGGACGCCTGCAAGTATAGAAAGGGCAGCGCACAGTAGAGTCTCACAGGATGTGTCACCACTGCCACACATCTACATATGCGCTTCTGCAAATCTTCTTCTGCTTTCATTATTTGTGTGAAATGCACGACCACTTCTCACTTGTCTCAGCGCCAGAAATAGAAAGTCTCAGTTCTTCTCCAAAGCACTTTCATTAAAGTCTTGAGTTTCCACGCTGGAAGAGAAGCAGATGTGTTGCTGTCCGTATTTTCCCTGCGGGCTATTTTGTCTTGATTGCAGAATCTTGTGACCGCCCAGTGTGAGCTGGGTCAAGAGATAGAGAATGAGTCTGAAGTTCTTTTCTAAATAAACACTCATTGTTTAATCCTCATAAATGATTATTCCTCAAGAAACCGAACGACATGTCATTCAATATTTAATTCAGACAAATGAATTAGACTCTGTAAACTACGCCTTTGCTGGTCATAATCCAACAAGAGCACGGGGGGTCTACAGCCCCTCAGGCCCTATCACAACTGACAGCAGTAAGACAGATGGTGTTTCATTCACACCTTTTTACATAAACCTCTGCAGTACAGCTCTATGGTATGATAGCCTGTTTGAGGCACAGAATGCTCTTTGAAAGGGTTAAATATAATAGATTGAAAGGGTTAAATAGTACTTGACAAGACCTGTTATGAATGTTAAGCCTCTAAATAGATATTCAAATGAGGGCTACATCTTTACAGGATTTTAGCATCGCAAAGAACATGCAAAAAGCAATTACTTTATAGTTCTTAAAGGGATAGTTCCCCCCAAAACGAAAATTCTGTCATTACAGTAACATGCGAAAGTTTGGGAAAGCCTTGCAGAATCTGTGAAAATGTGAATCATTTTGACAAAATACAAAATGCATCCTGAGTAAGATAATTTACATAAAAGATGTTTACATATAGTCCACAAGACAAACAAATAGCTGAAGGGTTCCCTTCAAAAGTTTGGGAACCCTGGTTTCTTTCCTGTTTTTTTGTTTTGTGATAGTTGTTCATGAGTCCCTTGTTTGTTCTGATCAGTTAAACTGAGTACTGTTCTTCAGAAAAATCCTCTAGGTCTTGCAGATTCTTCAGTTTTCCAGCATCTTTTGCATATTTTTACTCTTTCCAGCAGTGACTATTGAGATGCATCTTTTTACATTGAAGACAACTGAGGGACTCAAACACAACTATTAAAAAAGGTATAAACATTCACTGATGCTCCAGAAGGAAGCACAATGCATTAATGTCATTCCAAATCTATAAGACTTGTGATATTTTTGATGAAATCCAAAAGCTGTCAGAAAGCTCTCGGATTTCATGAAAAATATCTTAATTTGTGTTCTGAATATGAATAAAGGTGTTGCAGGTTTGGTACAAGATGAGCCTGAGTAATTAATGACAGAATTTTTATCCCTTTCAGATGGTTATGTGTTTTTTTGGAGAAAAGGTTTAAATGAATGGTACTTGTTAAAATAATAATCATTTTTACAAATATTCCCCATATGTCTCACTTTGCTTCATACCATTTGTGCTGCTCACATAAATAATACCTCAAATCATGTGAACTGTTGAAAAGAGGTGAAGAATTCAGAGAATTCAGACTTATGATTGTCACTTTGCAGGAAAAATGAATCATAAGAAAATCCCATATACATGTTGCGGGAGGAACCTGAGCCATAGCTAGCCATTTAGCAATTGCATAGCAACCATCTGTAACACCCTAGCGACCACATGGCAACAGAGACAAACCTGCTCAGAACACTATTAAAAACTGCATAGCAACCACTATAACCCACTCACAATACTTTAGCATAACTCATAACTGCAAACCACATCTTCATGGATAATTATGGAATTTAAAAGAGATTTTAGTAATGCTTAAAACCTTTATTTTAAAAATTCATTATAAAAGTAGTTTTACTTATGCCTTATAATGAGCCTTATTAATAACTGTAACCACAGTTATTAAACATTATAATACTTATATCTATTAATTTTTAAACTTTTATAAAGTATAATGCATTAAAACACATCACAAACAGAATATTCTAATGCATTTTAACTTTAGTTACACACACACACACACATTATATATATATATATATATATATATATATATATATATATATATATATATATATGTATATATGCATTACAACGTACATTATAAATTCTTTTATGATACATTATACATAAAGGCTTTAAAGTGTTACTGAGATTTCCGGTGGCATCAGGCTGTACTGTATCAGCTTTGTGTCATCACTGTTACTATACACAGTGTTTGTTTGCAGTATCCACTGTGACTCAGTTGCTTCGCTCTTTGAGGTATTTTGCTCAGTCTGTGGGTGAAATGGCACTGCAGTGTGATGCTACATCCACAGCCACAATGAGCTGAGGCCCACAAGGCCACAGCGTACCGCAGCACTGACCAGAGGAATTCTCCCCATTGTGTGAACGCCTCAGCTTGGCTCTCAAACAGATCTCACTTTGTTGAACCAGACGGCTCAACTGCGACTTTTTATGCCTCTATTGTACCTTATTATAAGCATAGCAATTTTGAAAACTGTAGCTGTTTTAAAGTACTACATTTTATAGGAAGACAAAGGTGAGAAAATTTCAGCTTTAATTTCACTGCAGTCAGGATGTCATGTTCCCACCCTCATTCCATCCCTCATAGCCACTGCATAAAGGGAGACATCATCACTGCTGTGAAATCACTGTGGCATATTTTCATTTTCTGTGAGTTCATGGAGAGATTCCAGACACTCCTCCCTCTGTTTGGGTCATTTAATAAACTTTGATCCTGTTTTCAGGGTTAGTAATAATCTGCAGTCTATACAGATTACTGTTCCAGACTCCTGTGGCATTGACATCAGTCTGCCAGAAAGTCAAATGAGGGTAAAGGCTGGAGTTTTTCTGGTTGTGGGTGGGAAAAGACAGAAAGTAAGATCAAAAGAAAAAGTAAAAGATAAAGAAAAGAAAAGAAAAGACCTTTGACGTGGTCAAAAACGTAGTTCATACAGTGTCATTATACAGTGACATAACACAGTTTCATATCTTTGTACTTTGTATATTACTATTATACAATGACTAAACTGATAATGTTTTCAGTTACCAATAACTGTAGTTTTGTGGCTTTTAGTCCATGTGTTTTAGTTTTGAGGTCATATATATGTGACCCTGGACTACAAAACCAGTCATAAGTAGCTCTGGTATATTTGTAACAATAGCCAACAATACATTGTATAGGTCAAAATGATTTTTCTTTTATATCCAAAATCATTGAGATATTAAGTAAAGATCATGTTCCATAAGATATTTTGTATATTTCCCACCCTAAATATATCAAAACCTAATTTTTGATTAGTAATATGCATTGCTAAGAACTTCATTTGGACAAATTTAAAGGTGATTTTCTCAGTATTTTGATTTTATTGCACCCTCTGATTCCAGATCTTCAAATAGTTGCATTTTGGCCAAATGTTGTCCTATACGCAGTATTATACATCATCTAAAAGCTTAATAAATAAGCTTTCCATTGATGTATGGTTTGTTAGGACAATGTTTGACCGAGATAAAACTATTTGAAAATCTGGAATCTGAGGGTGCATTCAAAATATTGAGAAAATCGCCTTTAAAGTTGTCCAAATGAAGTTCTTAGCAATGCATATTACTAAACAAAAATTAAGTTTTTAATATATTTATGGTAGGAAATTTACAAAATTACTTAATGGAAAATGATTGTTACTTAATATTCTAATGATTTTTGGCATAAAAGAAAAATCGGTCATTTTGACCCATACTATGTATTTTTGGCTATTGCTACAAATATACCCGTGCTACTTAAGACTGGTTTTGTGGTCCAGGGTCACACGTGATTATATTAAATACATTTGAAAGCTATTATTCATTTTTTGAGTGCAAAGTCTCATCAGTTGTAGAACGTTGCTTTCTTTCCATGGTTAACATGTTTTCTGTTGAAACAGAAAGATCTTTTACTTTGTTTACATAGAATTCCACATAATGAGGGCACAGAATAGTAATCGTACAAATTAGCAGTTAATCAGTTAGTCAGCCTTAACCTTGATGCTTTGTATACTAAACAGTGAGAATACAATACCAGATGAAGGCTCTTTGCCCGCCATGTTCACCTCAGCCCTCTGTTTACTGTCTGAGCAACACTTTACCCAGAATTCCACACCCATCGTCGCTCTGCCTGGAGTCCATCAAACTGTCCTGGCAGCTTAAGTGCATGTCAGTAATCTTGCCACGGACCTTTTCAGCTTTTCAGCAAAGTGAGGAATATCGTGCAGCTTTAATTTGTCAGGTAACGATGTGTGCGCCTGTTTGTTGTGAGTACGACTTATCAGTTCCTCAAGCCTGTTCTCAGACAGGCACCAGCAGGACCGCCCAGCTGAGCTGTGCTAGGCACCGGCTGCTCCTTTCTAGACCTAGCACTAGCCCTAACAACTGCTTCCTCTCAGGAAATTAGTTTGAGTCAATTTGAGCCTAATTTCACAAGTACCGTTGTGTTATACAAACCAAATTAGCATGTGTATTGTGTCTGATACAGAATTAGAGAAACATTCTTTGAAACATTGGTTTACATGTAGTACGCTAGTGTTTAAAAGTGGCTCAGCCAGTTATATTTCCAAACTCAACTAATAAGATAAACTAACCAATTTTGGTACCAGGCTCTTATTTTGAAAATGAGGTTCACAGCAGACACATTTGTCAGAAACTCTGGCTTGGAGTGAGTGTAATAGACTTAGACTGGATGTGACGTGGAGATTCCTCACAGGGACGGCTGTCTCTTCTCTGATACGTAGGGAATGTCAGATTCCACTGGGCTGAATGTTTTCCAGTGAGGATCTTATCTGTGACTCACACGCTATCTTTCTTTGGTCAGACACTCTTAGCATAACTCTTCATCATCAGTGCTTATCTGCGGCTAACTGATTAGCTAACTTCATTTTTCCTTTTAAAAATAGTGTCTGTCACTCCAAACCTATGTGTAAGCTATAATATTCTTTTATTTATTCATGTATTCATTTATCACCATAACTTGTGTAAGATTGTTTAAATGGTTTTTAAAGAAGTCTTTTATGCTCACAAAGGGTGCATTTGTTTCCTCCAAAATACAGTAAAAACAGTAATATTGTGAAATATTGTTATTTTCAGCAACCATTACTCGAGTCTTAAGTATCATGTGATCTTTCAGAAATCACTCTAATTTGCCACTCAAGAAATATTTTTTTATTATCATTAATGTTGAAGAAGTCTATGTTAATATTTTTGTGGAACCAATATACATTTTTTCAGGATTCTTTGATATTGTATTTCTATTTTATAGATTTAACAAAGCAAAATGACAATATTTATGTCATTGGTAGGTGGCTGTACTGAAGCATACGATGAAAAAGATACTCAAAAAGTCTTTTAATCAAATAAGAAAACTGACTGAAACTGAGGGTTTAAATACAAAGGGCAAACAAACGACCTACAGAGGTAATTAACAAGGTAACAGGTGAATGGGATGAATGAAACATTCAGGAAAACTAGGTTCAAGGAAAACGGCAACTGAACACAATGAAAACTAATGCAGATTTCACACTGCGGTTTTAGCCCTGATTTTCACTCGCTGACAGTTTTGGGGAAATTGGGGGCAAATTGGTGCTCGTTCACAAGTGACAGTTGCGTAGTGTGTTAACAAAGATGCAATCTGAGAGAAAGGCCAACATGTCGCCAACACGTGATATATGTGGCATACTAAATATCTGGACCTGTCAACGACTCACAGTTCTTGAGTGTGAAATATGTTTTGACTAGAAATGACACTGATGACCTTTAGCCAATGAGAGAGCAGATACAGGGCAAGGGAAAGTTCAGGGGGCGGAGTCATAGATCTGTAACACAACATCAGCATGCATACCTTCTGCAAGCAACCATTCTCTTCTTCATATGTGACCCTGGATCACAAAACCAGTCGTAAGGGTCATTTTTTCAAAATTTTTATACATCATATGGATGCTGAATAAATAAGCTTTTCATTGATGTATAGTTTGTTAGGATAGGACAATATTTGGCCGAGATACAACTATTTAAAAATAAGGAATCTGAGGGTGCAAAAAAATCTAAATATTGAGAAAATCACCTTTAAAGTTCTTCAAATAATGTTCTTAACAATGTATATTACTATTCAAAAATTAAGTTTTCATACATTTACAGTAGGAATTTTACAAAATATCTTAATGGAACATGATCTTTACTTAATTTCCTAATGATTTTTGCCATAAAAGAAAAATCAATCATTTTGACCCATACAATGTATTTTTGGCTATTGCTACAAATAAACCCCAGCGACTTAAGACTGGTTTTGTGGTCCAGGGTCACATATGCTTCTTTGTTTATGTTTTATTTTTCATTGCAAATCAGTGTACAGACAACTTGGATTGCAAGGTTTTTGTAAACTATTCCCATATTCTTGCGTGTACTGTATTTGGTTGTGAAACGTAATTTGTAGACAATTTATAAATGTTGCGGATTCTTCCTATTGAAAAGTTGTGTAGTGTGTGACCCCCATCACTGATCCATCGAGCAGTGTATGCATAACAGCAGCGTGAGAAGAGTAACGATCCGACAACTTTGAAAATCGTGCAGTGTGAACCCAACATAAGACAAAACAGACAAAACAGAACATAACCCTGGAGTAGCGGGCAGGCTAGGGATCCTCCATGGCAGCACCGGTAATACAGGGAGCCAGGGCAGCGCCGGTAGCTCGGGGAACAAGGGAGGTACCGGCAGTGCAGAGTGCAAGGCAGGAGTTGGTACCCAGGTAGCCAGGGATGTGCCAGAACTGCAGATTCCCAGGAAGGCGCCAGCAGTGCAGGGAGCCAGGGAGGAGCCGGTAGCTTAGGAAGCCATGGAGGAGTCAGTAGCCCAGGTAGTCAGGGAGGGCTACCATATTCATAGATTCATAGAGTATTCATAGATGAAGCCTCCATGGCAATAACAAAGGAGCTAGGGACAAAGGGAACACAGGAGCTAGAAATGCCAACTGCAAAGGGAGTAGGAGTCGCTGGAGTTAGGAACGGCCTCCGTGCCCATGACAAAGGAGCAAAAGACACTGGAATTAGGAATGTCCACCGTGGCTGTGATGAAGGAGCAGGAGACACAGGAGTTCAGAACGGCCTCTGTGGCCATGAGGAAGGAGCAGGAGACACTGGAGTTAGGAATGGCTTCTGTGGCTGTGATGTTTGAGGAAGAGACACTGGAGTTTAGAGCGGCCTCTTTGGCCATGATGAAGGAACAGGAGACACTGGAGTTCAGAGCCTTAACTTCAGGAACGGCCACCTCAGCCGTCAGGGGGAGATTACAGGCATGTGTGCTGCCAAAACACACATAAATGCCAGAGCCATTAGAGACAGAGCAGATGTTTTTTTTCTGGCTCAGTGATCACTGGATCAGGCTAACCTGCGAACACCAAGCTAGGCTCTGGGGCATGAATGGGCTTCTGGATAAGCTTTGGGGCATGAGCGGGCTCTGGAGCGGACTCAAGAGCTAGAACTGACAGTGGACTGTGCTCAGGGTCTGGAGCCGACTCGGAAACAGCTTTCTCTAGAACTTCTTTCTGTGGAGTGAACTTGGAAACTTCTCTCTCTGGAGCGGACTCAGAAGTGGAGCCTGGAGCAGACTTTGGAGTGGAGGTCCTAATGGTAAGGTCCATTGAAGCCTTGGATGCAGACTCGGGGTTTGCTGGAGTGCCCTAACGTTTTCGGGATGGTATTGGATGACAGCAGGAAATGTATTCATTCATTTTTTCAAAAACGAAATTTGAACCATTCAGCTAGAGGACAAAGTTAATATAGTCAACCAATAAAGAGCTGCATTTACCAGGAGACAGATACTGATACAAATCGTCATCCAGTCTCTCCCGAAAACAAGCCTTGAGCATATGATCACTTCAGCTCACCTGATGGTAACACTCCAAGAACTCCTCCACATATTGCTCCAGAGGCCTATCAATCTGTTGAAGGGAGAAGAGGAGATGATTTTCAGCCCGTTCTCTTCTTTCTACCTGATCCATTTTTGAGTCCTTGTTTGGTTCTGTATTTTGTCACGGGCAGGTGGCTGTGAAGTGCACGGCGAGACACTCAAACAGCCTTTAAATCAAATAATAAACACAATTAATGGGAGAATAACAAGGAGCTTCAGCTGGTTATTCATTTAAAGTGATATTTCACCCAAAATGATTTTACTCATGACATTATTTACTCACCCTCAAGTTTTTCCAAACCTATATGACTTTCTTTCTTCTGTTGAACACAAAAGAAATGATAACCAACATTCTTTAAAATATCTTCTTTTGTCTGAACTATCCCTTTAAACTACTCCTTTAAACTCTACACTCAGATACAGACATTGCTCTGGTCTCATGACACATCTGTTCTATTTGTCCATGTTAGCCTCATATTGTGGTGTATGCAAATGTCAGCACTTATGTTTGAAAATGAAGCACATTTGGTGCTTGCTTAGCTGATTTAATTTTTTACTCCATCTGTGTTGTTGCCTACCGTACAATCATTACATCCATTCACATTGGCCAAGCTGATCTGTGTGCTTTATTTTGATTTGCGGATTAGCCATGAGCCGCTAGTGTTCGGAGAAACTCTCATTAAAACCATCTCACGAAAGTAGGCTACATGTGCAAATGGACGCTGTGATTTGCCTCGGGTCCTGCAGCTCTGATATCAACAATATGTGGGTAGTAAGATCAGTGGTTTGTGAGTTTTTCACATTATAATGCAGTGGTAATGTGTTTGGTTTACTTAAACAAAGCATCATTACTCCTGGCAGGCTTTGACAGCTCTGGGACGTTTTGCTGCTCAGAGCTCTGATCTGAATTTGAATCAGACACATGTTGCTGTTATAGAGGCGGAGCTCCCTGTCTTGCACATTTGTTTCAGATGCTGCAGTACACCTACGCATATGGTTAATTAAAGTTAATGCAGCTTAACAGTTGTTTAAAATCTGCTACTGTTGAAGATTAAAATGTCAAACATTTGTAATGACAAGGAAGTCTAATCGATTTGATGCTGTCTGTTGTTTAAAGTAAATGTAGGACACTGTTGCAGTGTTAAAACAGAGACGGTCATGTGAACATGAGCTGGTGAGTTTTTTTTTTTTTTTTTTCTAGAAGGGCCCTTTGGGCTTATAGATCTACATTGATCTCCGTGCCACTCAAAGCCAGCTTCTAAACCAGCTCTTTAAAGTCTATTACACTGAGTTCGCCTGCTTTGTGAACTCTGTCGCACTCGCATGCAAAAAAGACACGGTGGTGCATTGATCGAACTCTGTTAGGACTAGTGTGCAATCAATATGAAATAAAATCTTTATTTATTGCTATAGGTCAAAAAATTGGGCCTGTGGTCATGGTCAATGTTTGCAGGGTCTGTAAATTAGCTGCTCAAGGACTGCTGGGATACATTAAAGGGACAGTTCACCCAAAAAGATTGTTCTGTCTTCAGTTAATCACCCTCATGTTGACTTTCTTCAATGGAACATGAAAGCTGATATTTTGTTGATAGAAAATTCTGTTATTTTAGTATTATTTGGATGCTATTGTAGTATTTATCATCATCATTAGCTTTTATCTTTATATTTTTGGTTTGCAATTTTGGTTTAATTTTTAATGTTGTTTTTAATAGTTTTTTTATATTTCTATTTAGGTTCAATTTACTTCACTACATTTAGTCATTTAGCGGATGCTTTTATCCAAAGTGACTTATAAATGAGGACAGTGAAAGCAATCAAAATCAACAAAAGAGCAATGATATGCAAGTGCTATGACAAGTCTCAGCAAGATTTTTTTGTTAATTATATAACAAATAATAAGAAAACAGAGAATAGGAAAAGAATAGTGCAAGCGAGTGTTAGAGGCCTTTTTTGTTAATTATACAATAAATAAAAATAAAACAAATAAATACAAAAACAATAGAGAAGCTAGTTAGTTTTTTCTCTTTGTTTTTAAAGAAAACAAGCTGTTAGAAAACATATATACTGCAAGTCTTACAGTGTTTTTTAAAGAATAGAACTAGAATAGAGAGCTAGAATTAACAATTTTAACTAATAATTAAAACAATTTAATAAAATAGAAGATAATTTATTATAAGAATTTTATATTTATTTATTTATTTAATATTTTTTATTTTATATTTAAATTTATTCTAATTAATTTCCACTTAAACACTAAAATGCAATTTTATGTTCTGCAATATTTTATTTATTTTTATATTTCAGTGTGTGATTTTATTAGTTTTAGTTTTAATTTTAGTTACCAATAACAGTACTGCACTGTAGTATGGACAACAGCTGTAACATTCTTCAAAATATCTTTTTTTTGTGTTCCATAAAAGGAAAAACAAAAAACAAAAAACAAATATATGAGTCTGGGTGAGTCACAGAATTCTATATTATGAGTGAACTATCTCTTTAAGAATGTACATTGAGCATTTGTCTTGACACAAATCGTGCCCCCAGCCCTTTTTGTCCCCCTCTGAATCCACATTTTGATGATGTAATGTTATAGACTGTTGAGTAGTTAAGCTTTGTGAAGTCCCAGTGTGGAACTTGCATCGTGGCCACAAAGGGGGCGCTTGCAAGCAGCCATTAGAATCATAAAATCATTAATGGGACACCCTGTGGTATTGTTGGACTTTGCGGATGGGCAGGAGCAAAGGTCACAAAACCACAACTCCACATAAAATAAGCCATTTGGGACAGGGCCATAATGTACATTATACATTTATCATACATCAGGATGGTTGCTTTTATTGTAAGAGGAAACCTCTCTTCTAAATGCAGGTATTGGGTCAGTTACAGAAAGAAAAAAACTGCTTGTAAGTTTTTCAGGGTTGTTTGAGGTAAATGGCCCCTCTCTTATTGGTTACTATAAAAGTATTGCAGTTTTTGAACAAGGAAATAGTAGAAATAAGAGAAATTATACAAATGAATTGTTCTGCAACAGGGTTTGTAAAGCTAATCTGCAGCATATTGTATCTCCCATGCAAAAAAGTTGACTAAATAGGAAACCAGTAAAGAAAAAAAAATCCATTGTGATTTCAAAAATGCTGACATGACCTCTGAGGTTAAGGGACTTTTCCGATATGTTTCCTATCTTCTCTCAATCTTTTGTGTTTGTTCTTTGTGTTTGGCGTGGACTAATGTACTTTGTAGGTTTTGTTGACTGCTATAATGGAAGTAAGTGTCATTTTAGAACTAGGCCTTAATCTTTAAAGTGCACGTGGATTAGGCTGAGTGGAAGTCTTCGTCTGCATGGCTCTGAGGTGAATTTGTGCGGTCGGGTGACTTTATCTGAGGATGTGGACTTGTAAGGAAGCAGGTCAGTGCGCATTCACAGTCCTGCCTATTTGATCGACTCTTTATATTACCCTCAGCAGATCAAGAATAACATATAAAGATATATATGTATATATATATATATATATGTGTGTGTGTGTGTGTTTTTCATGCATGGGCCCTAACATGGTAGACTGGATAAAAACATGCACGAGTTAACGCCTAAGTGAGACGCCTAAGTTTACTTCACCATATTACAAATAAATCCTAATCATCATAACATGAGTTCTGACCTTTGTCACAAAAGACTTTCTTCATTGCTTTTTTCCCTATCACGCAATAGAAATCATAAGAAATTATATATCAGTTGAAAACTTAAAATATCAAAATTCATTCTTTGAAAGGCATTTTAAAATAAGACATTGCATTACCACGGAAAATATACATCAAAATGATATTACAAAATGTTTTCATTCATGACTTATAAAAATGAGTCTGGATAGTGCATTCTTATATCTGTGCTCAAAAATGGGAGTGACAGGTAAAGGGTTAACATTTGATATCTGTTTATGTAATCATTTTACAGTCTCATTAAAGGAGAAGTCCACTTCCAGAACAAAGATTTACAGATAATGTACTCACCCCCTTGTCATCCAAGATGTTCATGTCTTTCATTTCTTCGATCCAAAAGAAATACAGCATTTTTCTCCATATAATGGACTGATATGGTGCCCTTCCAAAATGCAGTTTAAATGCAGGGTCTTATCTAGCGAAACAATTCGTTATTTTCATTAAAATAATACAATTTAAATACTTTTTAATCTCAAACGTTTGTCTTGTCTTGCTCTGCCTGAACTCTGTGTATTTTAACTCAAGACAGTTAGGGTATGTCAAAAAACTCCTATCGTATTTTGTCTCTCAACTTCAAGCATGATTTCAAAATCATCCTACATTGCTGCAGAAGTACCGACACAGTCTTTGCAAAGTAAACATGCAAAGAAGATCAAACACCCTTAACTAAAATGATAAAACAGCGATATAGGACGATTTTGAAGTTGAGGGAGAACATGAGATGGGAGTTTTTCGACATACCCTAACTGTAATGAACCACAAAAAACAGAGTTCAGGTAGAGTAAGACAAGATGAGCGTTTGAGATTTAAAAGTATATAAACTGTATTATTTTTATGAAAATAACTGATTGTTTCACTAGATAAGACCCTTCTTCCCCGGCTGGGATCGTTTGAAGCTGCATTTGAACAGCATTTTGGGAAGTTCGGGGCACCATAGTAGTCCATTATATGAGTAATAAAGTAATACAAGACGTAATACAAGAGCATTTGAGGATAAAAAGTATAGACTTTTTTTTTAAGAAAATAACCAATCATTTCACCAGATGAGACCCTTCTTCCTCAGCTGGGATTGTTTTTGAAGCTGCATTTTAGAAGTTCAAACTCGCGGGCACCATAAAAGTCCACTATATGGAGAACATTCCTGAAACGTTTTCCTCAAAAAACATAATTTCTTTACGACTGAAGAAAGATCTTGGATGACATCAGGGTGATTACTTTATTTGTACATTTTTGTTCTTGAAGTGAACTACTCCTTTATTATGTGTGTTACATTTTACTACAGTATATACACTTATATACATTATTTTTTATTGATAGCAGCATCTCTGTAGCCATGCAAATAAAATACCACTACAAACTACCACTACAACAGATTTTAACTGTTTTCTATGCTCCAGATACCTATATGGTAAATTTCGGGCTACAGTATTCCTCTCTTTCATTTTCTGATACAACCGGATGTGTCAATAAGCTCTTTGCTGATTGGCTTGCATGACAACGTGTCATGCAAATTTTCCGCTCTAGTAGAATTTTTGTTAAATCAAGGCGAATATTGCATTTCACGTCATTCGCGTTGCCCAGCACGAATTCGCCTCTCTTCGTGTCTTTGCATTGACTTTGTATGTAATCTACTCATGTGAATAATTCAATCTGTGTTCTGTGAACACACCATTAGGATGCAGAATACTTGGGTATGAATCCTGTGAAAAATATGACTCACGATAAAAGATGAAAAGAGCTAAAACAGCATGCTTGCGATTGCATTTTTACATTCGCTTTTGTTCATACTATCAAGTAAGTTTAAGTATAGTGCAGATGGTATGTTATTTTAAAATGTCACAGATCATTAGAGTTATACTGCCACTTAATGGACATTTCAAGTCGGAACTGCAGTGACTAAAACCAGCATCACATAAAACGTACCATATGTACGTTCATCTGTTCTGGGGGGGGGAAAAAAAACACTAACACTATTTTAGCGCCACTCAGTGGACATTTCTGTTGGAAACTGCAGTGATATGTACTTATTGGTACATATTCCGCATGTTTCCACAAGTACGTTTTCGTCATGAGACCAGGTTGTGTTTATATCTTGTAGCTATACTATTTTTAAAAATAGGGAGTATTTTAATTGATTGGGGCTCCATTTACGTCCATTGTATGTGCATCACTTTATCTCAGATTTTTTTTTTTTTAAAAGGAGGGATAATTCAAAATTAATTTTGTGGCAAATAATGTTATTCCACAAATGCTGTTAATTCATCTTAACGTACTGAACCCAGAATATTTCTTTAACTGCAATCCAGCAATGCAATACATTATACAAATAAGGCTTTCAAGTTCTAAAAAATGTCAAGTATTGATATCAATTTTGAGAAAGTATCATGTTTATGCAGTACAATCAGTCTCGTCACTGACTCTCCATCCGACACCTCCTTCAGGTCTGTGCTACAACATCCTCCAAAAGCTTGAAAACAAACCCAAACCCTGTCCTGTTTAAAATCAGAAGGCTATAATACAATCAAAACATTCCCTGTAGCACATGAATGCAGTTGTGGGGGCTGTCCTAGACAAGATTGTTTGGGTTACCCCACTGTGACCGTCTGACTTCGAGCTCTGAGTGAACTATATTTGATATCATCAGCCCATGCGGCCCTGGAAACGTTGAACTCTGCTGACATGTGCTATCGCGTTGCTCAATGCTTTGGGACACACTTAACAGCCTATAAACAAATCCGGACAATTTGATTCGCTTGTCCGTCTCCCTAATCAATCCACAAACTCCACAATTAACCCACATAGACGAGCATAACAGGATTACCAGATGAATTTTCACACGTACAGACAGCTTTTCTCATAATGACAGTAAATCTGCTGTTTTTGAGGTTGTTTTCTTTCCCCAAAGATGTTTCAACAGTTGAATTTTGACGTGACGCCACTCTCACAACTGTTTCAATGCAGATTACATTCTCAATTACGTATTTCATGATTTAAAGCAGCATTCCCATTTACCTCAATTTCACAGACCGTCCTCTCATGCGTCACTAGAACAAAGGATCTTTCGAGGGGTGTAAATTCGAGTCCATTCTCTCCCATCCATTTATTATGAATGAGACAGGAAGAGAGATCCTTGGCCAGGTCTGCTCTTCCTCACTGGTTTACTGCACACTAATAAATAATAGCAAACCTGCTTGTGGAGAAGTCAGCCAGCTATAGCAGCAGAGAGCGTTTCTAGTGTTTTAAACAGCAAACGCATGAAAGGGCACATTAATGCACCACTGTGGAGCCAATAAACATTTCACCAGAGTTTTATTGGAGCATTTTGGTCACACTGTTGGCTCAAAAGTGAAAGTTATAGAAACGCTAACTGCAAGCTTGTTGTTATGGTTCCCTTGAGTGTCTACTAACAATCTTAAAACCGCTAGTTTGTTAAGAAAGCTTTGTTTTGGTGCTAAATGTGTTTTCAGTTCTGTTGACAAGTGCTTTGGACACTTTCTGAAGAAAATCTGAGCAAAATACAAATCAGAAGCTGGCACAGAACAGTTCTTTGTTTTTATTACGTGCCACATGATGCATAAGGCTTTTTCTGTTGCTCTTCTTTCCTGGTTTTCCTTTGACGTTTGTTGAACGTCATGTTTTTGGATGTGAATGGGATGGTACATTTTTAAGGGGACAAAGGATTCTAGGTCAGATGTTTGTGTGTGCTTATGTGAACACCTTAGGGGCCATTCACTTAGAATGTATTTTTAAATTTCAAAATCTGAGGTGATTGGTAGTGGCATAAAAAGAATGCAAGGTCTAGTAATGTGTTGCACTTTTTTTTTTTTTTAAACAGTACAAAAAGTGAGAGACTCAAACTTGGTCGTCAAAAAATGTCTGTCTAGACCAGGGGTGTCAAACTCAGTTCCTGGGGGGCCGCAGCCCTGCAGAGTTTTGTTCCATCCTTGCTCCAGCACACATACTATACAGTTTTCTATTAAGCCTGAAGGACTTGATTTGAGGTGTGTTTAATTAGGGTTGCATCTAGACTCTGCAGGGCTGCGGCCCTCCAGGACCGGAGTTTGACACCCCTGGTCTAGGGTGTGTTTACATAGAAAAAACTATGTGACAGGTTTGGCTGTTTAATGGAATGAGTCACGTTCTCTCAGTATGTAGCCAACTGTTAATAACCTGCAGCTAATCAAATATTCCAACTGCTAATTAGTGGATTAATCCTCTTATCAAGTGTGGCCATACAAGTGGAGGTCATTAAATTTCCTGGCTAGGGAAATGGTTGCGTAACCTCGGGCTTCCTGTGGTAAACATTTAAATCTTGTCATCTGTTGACTGGGAGGTCAGTTACATGCTAAATCTTGATCTTGGACTAGGGTCCTAGAACAAAGGGTTTTATTGTTATTCATAACAAAGACTCCCAAATATGATGAGAGCCTTAGGGGAGACCCTTTTCCTTAAATGCTTTTAATATTTGTAATATTATAAATACATGCATTGCTTAAATAATTTGCTTTATATTTATATTGTCATTGTATATATATTTCACAAATATATCTGCCAAATATTTACTTTGTGTTAAGTTGATAGTGTATCTTTTTCCAACCCACAAGTAGAGTATAGTTAAATTGGTAAACCAGTTTTTAGAAAGCAGAATGAAACAGTAAATGTTAAATTCTGTATATTAATTTAATTTAATTTAAATGTGTAATTTAATCATTGTTTATTTAATCTAATTTTAATTATTTAATACAATTTATTTTATTTTAAAAATTATTTTGGTGTTTATTTTAGTTGACATTTTATTTTATTTGATATTTTATTTTTATTAGTTTTTTTTTTATTTAATTATTTAATTTAATTTTTAATTTAATTTTTTAATTTATTATTTAGTTTAATTAATTTGTTATTTAAATTTAATTTTTTATTTAATTTAATGTAATTTTTGTATTATTTTATTTGATATTTTTATTTATTTTATTTTAGTTTTATTTATTTTTTTTATATTTAGTTTAATTTAATTTAAATATTTAATTTTATTTAATTTTTAAAATTATTTTATTTGATATTTTATTCTATTTTATATTTTGTTTATTCTTTTATTTTTTTATTTTAATTATTTATTTTTAATTTAATAAAATTATTTATTTTTATTATTTTATTTTATTTTATTTTATTTTGGGCCGACTAGCACCCCCTTGTGGCTTCCTGTACGTCCTTCGACCTCAGTTTGAAAACGACCTGGCGTAGAAAAAGCCATTTTATTCCACATAGTCAAACAAGGCACCATCTTGAGATCACATGACCAGTCAAATGCTACTGCATTAAAGTTATTTTTTAAGACATTTGGTTGGTCCAAACTGAGAATGTATAAACCTCTTTGTTTACTTTCAGTTTGTCAACAATATTATAACAAGACAAAGTTGAATCTGCGTTTGAGCTACACCCCAAATGTTGCAGGACTGACATTTTGTGCTTTATTTTTCAGCCTTGGTGATAACCGATGGACCGCAGGATAAGCCTGGCCTTGCTGATGAGGTGGGGAGTGAAGATGACCTGTACAATGAATTTCGCAGCTCCTCCAACCGATTTGGACACCCAGGAGGAGGAGGAGAGCAGCTGGCCATAAATGAGGTAGAACATGCAGGCTGTCTATGTGTTACTGTTTGTTTATGTTCACAGATTGTGCTTCTGTTTCTCTGTCCATGGTAAGATATTCATAGAAGCATGTTCATTCCAACACTTAAAGAGCCGGTAGTCTGTGCTTGAAAACCAAGGCCTTACAGAGCTGGCCTTACAAGATAATTGGTTTCACACAGGCTTTCAAGGCACCACTGTAGTTTAGTATGTAGCTGCAGTCTTGATTGTTGGAATTCAGTCAGTGTTATTTAATAGTCTACTCCCCATCTGCTCCACTCCTGAGGCCTGAAACTAGCAGAGTGACCTGCTGCCACTGTACTTCTCCCATCAGCTTCAGCATGACTGAAGATCAGTCCGTCTTGTAGGAAGATGCTGTTATCTACAAAGAATTTCAAAGAATATGCAGAGTGTCGGAGTTTGATTTATGACTGTTTGGTATCATTTTCAAACCCTGCTCCGTTACTCCGTTCAGCATTTTAGTTAGAAACGGCAGAAAAATCTAATCAACAGCTGGGCCTCTGGGAGCTTGGTGTGCACTGAGCTGCACAGAAGCCCTGTGCTGATGCTGTTGTTATTGTTTTTAGCCCTTCTGTCCTGCTAAACAATCCAGTAAATAATAAACAGGCAAAATGAAAGTGTCATTGTTTTAATAGGGAGCCAAGGCAGGGATCACTGTTACTATTGCTCAGACATTTGTACTAGTAAACATTAGTAAACAACTAGTAACCGTTCGTGCTACAGACGTGAATGATACAGTACCACGAATCATGATAACAATCATTTTCATTTGGGAGATGTAAGCTTGCATTATAGAAAGGACCTGAGCCATATTTATGGACCAGAATATAACCCCTCAGCAGTTCCTGGTTCAAAACCAGCAAGCTTTTAGGGTCGGTGTTTAGCCAGTTTTCCCAAACTGAAATAATAGCTTCCTTCAAATTAAGCACCAGTTTGTGGGGGAAAACACCAGTAGAGATTTGGGCCTCAAAGCCCATAGTAGCCTAGTAGATTGCAAAATATCATTTTCTTTTTTGTATTTTTTAAATTCTAAATATTGTTAACACTTTAGTCTAGGGACCAATTCTCACTATTAACTAGTTGCTTATTAGCATGCATATTACTAGCTTATCGGCTGTATGTTAGTACTTATAAAGCACATATTCTGCATGACCATAATCTTTAAACCAGTACCTAAACTTAACAACTACCTTACTAACTTTTAATGGAGACCTATTATGCTCCTTTTTACAAGTCTCAGGTGTCCCTAGAATGTGTCTGTGAAGTTTCAGCTCAAAATACCCCAAAGATCATTTGTTAAATTATTTTAAAAATGCCTATTTTGAGTGGAATTAAAAACACACTGTTGTCAGTCTGAACAGGACTGTGCCGTTACAGCTTGTGATACTCTGGCAAAAAACATCTGTTTGGTTTTGTTTATCATGTCTATCGCGCTGAAATCATGCGTTTTAAAGTCATATTAGTTTAACCTTCTGATACACGGTTTTCTGAGTGAACACATCCGAAGCATGCGCACAGAAAACAGCTGTCACATGGCATGTGAGTAATAACTAGTAAATTAAACTATTTGACTATTGACTTCTCTTTCATGTCTTATTGCACTTAAACGGTCAAATACACACAAGTTTGTTAAAACCAAGCGAGTTACAAAAAAAGTTGGTTATGTCTGTTAAGCTAAACAGCTGGGAAAGAAATCAGATATTTATGTAAGATGTGTGTGGCAACAGCGTAATATACAGTAAATAAATCAATAAATCCACTGCTCTCTTGTCTCCTTCGAGGCTGGGACTCTAAACAGTGTTCTGTGCTCGTCTGTGCAGCCAAAGACAGAGCAGTTAGCATGCTTTGCTCAAACTTTAACCATGGCATTAGATTTGGTACACCTTTGTCACTTGCGAAAACAAAATGGTTGGACCGTGGTTGGAAATGTGCAGATTAAGGGGTGGTAATATTATAATAATAATATAATTATAATAATTATAATAATTATCTACATCATAGGAAGAGCGAAATCTGAGCAACTCGTTTTTTCACATGCTTGCAGAGAAAGGCTTACCAAAAAGTTACTGAGTTGTCCTTTTTCACATTTGCTTGGTTGGTAGATGCACTGGAGACCCGATTACAACACTTGGGGCCCGAACACCGATTGTGTGAACACCTACTGGAATTGCCCAGTTTCTCCTTCTACTTATTCTCCAAAATGAATCGCATTTTTGAAGGCCTAAACATGCTCAAAAACTCATGAAACTTTGTATGTGCACCAGAAGTGGTGAAGATTTACATATAATATGGGTTTCAGAAGTGGGTGTGTCAAAATGGCTTGATAGCGCCACCTATAAAATTTCAACTAAGTGCCCCTCGAGTTATGTTTCACATACATGTACGAAATTCGGTAGACAATTGTAACACATCCATACCTACAAAAAAGCCCCCTGGTATGAAGTCTGAATCCCAACAGGAAGTCTGTTATTTTGAATTTTGTCTGCAAGTTTTGTGCATTTTTGCCATTTTCAGGCATTGTATTTAAACAAATTCCTCCTAGAGATTTAAACAGATCAACACCATATTTGGTCAGTGGAATCTAAATCCGTTTGTGACGCTAAATTGTAAAGATCTTGAGTTTTCATTAAAGGGCGTGTCCGTGGTGGCCTGACAAACTTTGATGTTTAACCATGAAACAGGAAGTTGTTATAATTCGGGCATACAATGTCCGATCTGCCCCAAACTTCATATGTTTGATAAGAGTCCTGTCCTAAACACATGCCCATGCCCATGCCCATAATCAGTCATTGTTACAGCGCCACCTGCTGGCAACAGGAAGTGGCATGTTTTATGCTGTAACAAACTCCTCCTAGAGGTTTAAAGGGGTCATCGGATGCTAAGTTCACTTTTACATGTTGTTTGAACATTAATGTGTGTTGGCACTGTATGTACAAATCTACCCTATAATGATACAAATCCATGCAGTGGTTTTTAATTAATCTGTAATCATAATATTCCCTTTTTCAAATCAAGCCATTCTCAGATGCCTGTCGTTGTGGCGTCACACCAACAGAGGCTGCTCCCACGATAGTTGATTGACATGAGCGTTTTACCTCAGATCAGCTGTAACAGTCCGCCCACTTTGTTTCGTTGCCAGAGCAGGGATGTAAGTTAAACAAGAATATCTCCGATTGAGCGATTGAGATGTTGTGTTGCTGGATGTAATAATGAACGTAGTGGTCGTCATTTACTCCTGACATTTGAGCCGCTGAAGAATCAGTGGATTAAGTTTGTTTGTGAAGGGAATGCACCTCCCGATCTACATAAATGTGTCTATGTTCGCACAAATCATTCATGATCCAGTTTCACTTACAGCAGAAGTGAGTATAAGGGTTTTTTTATAAATATTTGTGATCGCCTTTCCTAATAATGTTCTAGTTAGCAAGTTTAGTGGCTAAATGCGGCTAAAGTAAACAGGCTCATCTCTCCACAGAGAGAAGAGAGGGGCAGGGCGAGCAGAGCTCATTTGCATTTAAAGCAGCCTCGACCAGAATGAGATGATTTTTGCAAAGCTGATTTTGGCAAGGTAAAAAGGGTGTTGTTTTAGACAACCATTGAGAATTTTTAACCAAAGTATATTATAGACTTTTCATTAATATCATATCATATATCAACTTGTGGAAAATGGGCATCCGATGACCCCTTTAATGACATCAACATTATATTTGATCAGGTTAATGTAAAAGTCTTTGCATTGTTTAATTGTGAAGGCTGTGTCTGCGACCTGACAAAGTTTGAACACATCTAAAGGCCAAAATACAGTTAGAATTCTGTAATAATGAAATGATGGGAAATGAAAGGAAATGATTTGTTTTATACTAACTTAAACATGCAATAGCCCTGTCCCAAATGGCACCCTAAACCCTCGCAGTCTTTCTTTGAGTCCGCACTTTTGTGACATAATGGTGCTTTGATTGTCGGGTAGAAGTCTGCTGTGGAGCTCGAACCAGTGCGGGCTCGGCAGAAGTGCGTATTAAGGGCGCATAACGGCCCTGAGCGCTAAAATGACGAATGGGACACCTCAACTAATGGGACAGTCTCATGGACTTAACAAACACGCGCACACGGCGGCCATTGTAAATCCGTAAGACCACAAGTGCACATGCAGTGTTCCGTTTAGGACAGGGACAATGTCCAATCTGCACTAGACTTCACATGTTTGGTAAGAGTCCTGGCCTGAAGACATGTAAAAGGCCAATATTCAGTTATAATCATAGTGCCACCTGTGGGCAACAGGATATGTAATTTTTTACACAAACTTAAACATACCATGTTCAATCTGCACCAAACTTCATATGTTTCATCAAAGTCCTGTCTTGAAGATATCTACATGCCAATATTCAGTTATAGTCATAGCGCCACCAGCTGGCAGCAGGAAGTTAGGCACATATAAATGACTTTGACATATTCCTCCTATATTTACCACTTTAAATGCATATTGCTCACCATTCGCTGTTTTCCTAAAGCCTCCGGGTGGCGTAAGCCCGGGTGAGAGGGCCCTTTCAGTGCTGCTTACAGCTTTAATTGCAGTGCTATTTGGGTTATGGGGAGAACAGCTTGTTTCGGTGTTGGAGAGAGTGATTGTTTTGCTTGTGTGTGTGTGTGTGCATGTCAAAAAGGCACAGCTGCTGATTTAAAAGGAAGTATCGTGCTGTGTGACACTGTGACAGTGGGGATGGGGCTCTGCGACCGAGAGAGCGAGAGAGACAACAGCAGGTTAGTGGAATCAGAGGCCTTCACTAATCCCATTAGCAGTGCACAAATTGATGCACGGGAACGAGACGAGTGAGGATGACTGCGTTAATCCTACCTCGCTGACACCAGCCCGGGTCAGGAAATGAAAGCTCAAGAGGTGTTTGGCACCTCATGCAGTCTTTAATTAATATCTCCAGCAGCATTACCGTCACCGAGAAGACGAGCGGGGACGTGCTCGCTTTTACACGGGAAGTGCTGCTGACGGGCGGCCGGCTCGGCCAATGGTGAAGCGCCAGGATAGAAAGGATGTATTATGCTGCATTCTCTCGCATCCCTCCCCCCACCGCCGCCTCCCTCCTGCTGCCGCTAAGGCCGGCCTCCGCTACTCTGGTATCCTGGATACGCTTCACAGCACCGCCAGCCGATTGGCTGGGAAGGATAAGAGGAAAAAAAACAGGAGCAAAAACAGAAGTCAATTCAGGGAGATGGATGGATGGTTTTTGCTAGAGCCGCTAAGCACAGATGCAGCAACCATTTCAGCCTCTCAGCTTTGCGTTTTGCAAAAGAGACGGTGAAAAGAGACAGAACATCAAGTGTGTTAATCAGATCCAACGGAATTAGCACGGATGTGTGTTTAAGCAGAGCAGGAGGACGAGGGACGAGAACGAGGGGGAGGCAGCGAAAGGGAGCACAGAAGGAGAAAAATAGACACAGAAAAGCATCGAAGACGAAGAATACATGGAGGCGGAGAGACACATCCACCCCTGCTCCTGACATCAGCAGTGTGCGGGGAAAGAATCGAGGGGAGTGAGGGACGAGGAGGAGGAAGACTGCACGCGCGAGAGAAAGAGAGAAAGAACGAGAAAGGAACGGAAAGGAAGTGAGCAGGTAACTGTGGACGTGGAGGCTCTTCCCCCTCCCCCTCACGTTTCGCCGAGAACACAGAGCGCATCCGGTCGGCAAACCGTGTGCCGTCGAGCGTTCACGCACAGACCTCTAGGCGAGGGGGTTTCCGGCGCCATGGCTCGCGGAGGCCAGCGAACGGCGTCTCGGCAGGGCCTGGCTCACTTCCTGTTGCGGTGCAACCTCAGCCCGGAGGCCCAGAAGGTGGTGGTGTTCATCATCATGATGTTGCTGGTCATCATCAACGTAGTGCTGATGTTCCTGCTGGCCTTCCAGTAGGGCGCAGCCGCAGTGAAGAGAAAGAGTGAGGGGAGGGGTGGAGAGGAAGACGAGGAGGAGGAGGAGGAGGAGGAGGAGGGAAAGTTGGTCCCTCTCGCTCACTCGTGGATGGGTTTTCAGGATGCAGACATCACAGTGCAGGTAACCGGAATGGGTGTGACTGTGTGTGCGAGGCAGGCGGTGTTCAGCCAGAAGTAATATGCTGAGACGGCACTGTGTTAATTATTCACCAAACCGTAAACACTCTTGAGTGGCTTACAGGGGTCAGGCTTTGATTTCAAGTCATCTGTGGGCATCTTCAGACGTTTTGTCTGTTTCTGTGAGTATGTTTGGGTGTTTACGTGTGGGAGCCTTTGAATGACAGTGCTTGTTTTGTTGCATATCTGTCAGCTTGTAAATCCATATGCTTTGATTTTGAAACGTTATGATAGCTCCTTTGTGTTGTTGGCCTATGTGTGGCTTTCTTTTACACCACACTCTGTCCCAGAGGGATCTGCACAGTCCTTTCGCTGGTGAGCAGGAGTCTGCGGAAAAAAAGAGGTCACACTGGTGAGCTGGATACGGTTGTAGTGGGGTTATAGTTTAGTAGTGCAGCATGGCTGCCTGCTGAGGAATAAATATCCAGAAGGAAACAACTTCAAAATCAACCAATGAACTTGAAAGGTTTGGCTCGGCAAAAGTGGTTACTTAGAACATTCAGGCTAGTTTTAAAAACCTTGCTCATTTATGAATTTCATTAGTTTTCATTGTATGTTTCTACAATATGTGCCAGGGCTGTTTCTGATAGCGTTTTTGAGTGAACCAAGAAGCTGTAACTCACAGGCCGTGAAGAGGAGGCACATGGGAAAGTATGTGGGTGTGTCGCTAGGCAACAGGGTACATAGGCACAGCTGTGGTGATGAGAATGCTGGGCTCTGGATTCAGGGGGTGTATATTCAGCCTTCGAGTCCATCTCACACAAAGTATGGACGGAGAACAGAGTGTGATTATTACATCAGCATCGATAGATCCAGTTTAGCTGTACAGCAAAGATGGTTTGATGGAGGCTGTTAAGCTTGCCAGGATTTCACTTCATTTTCTCTGTAGCCAAGCTGAATAGTGTGGCAATATATTACCCCGCTTTTTGTTTCCTTTGCCAAATCCTTTCCCTGTAAGCAAAAAGCAGAAACTTAAAATGACCACTCAGGGAAAAAGCAGACTGCAGACTGAAAAGGCTTAATTTGGTAATTCTTCCTCCAGTGATACATTGCACTTTGGTTTTGGTTAAGTGCACAGAATGATGGGGTTGTATATCATTGCATGATAACACCCTATGCCATTGAGATACTAAAACAGACAGTGAAATTAAATGCTTCGTGTTGTAACACAGTGTATACACACACATACATACATACATACATACAGTGTCAGTTACATCATTTAATTACAAAATAAATATAACTGTAATCTGTTACAGTTACTGAGAAAAAACTGTGTACTTAAATTACAGTTACTTATTAAAATGCTAATGATTTCAGAGGGGGTTACATATTTTGAATACTTTCATACACACGCACACACACACATAGAGATTTAATTGATTTATTTCCCAGATTGCTTTGACTACTCTAAAATATGACACAAATGTTTCCGGAGTTTAGGACACAGAATAGGACATATGCTTATTCGATAACTGTTTTATTTTCTGTTTGGGTTTATGTATAGGCTTTATTTTTTAAAAGATTAACTTGTTTTGATTAACTTGTTAACCTTAGAACAATCTCAGAGTAAAAAGAGGTTCTGAAATCTGATTTTGTGGTGGCCGTGCTTTAAATTTTTATTTTTATAATCCTAATTCAAGTAATGAAGGATTTTGAAAGTCTGACAGTAATCAGTGTTGAGTACTACTGTAAGGTTAACCCTACCTGGTTTAAATGTTTAAAAATGATTAACAGTTGAAAACATTCATTAGAAATTTAGAAAAGTATCAAAAAGTAATCAAAAAGTAAGCAAATTACATTAATAAATTAATAACTAAATGGTTACACTACTTATTACATTTAAATAAGGTAACTTGTAATCTGTAACCTATTACAAGTAGCCTTCCCAACACACACACACACACACACACACACACACATTTTTCCCCTAGGGATATAATGAATAATAATATATATAGTTATTATAGCCATTCAGCAATATAGTATAATTGAAAACCAAGCCAAAAACTTCAATCTATCACATTGTTTTTATTTGTGACCCTGGACCACAAAACCAGCCATAAGGGTCAATTTTTTAAAAAAAAATGAGATTTTTGCATCATCTGAAGCTGAACAAATAAGATGTATGTATGGTTTGTTAGGATAGGACAATATTTGGCCGAGATACAACTATTTGAAAATCTGGAATCTGAGGGTGCAAAAAAATCTAAATATTAAGAAAATCACCTTTAAAGTTGTCCAAATTAAGTTCTTAGCAATACATATTACTAATCAAAAATTAAGTTTTGATATATTTACGGTAGGAAATTTACAAAATATCTTCATGGAACATGATCTTTACCTAATATCCTAATGATTTTGGGCATAAAAGAAAAATTGACAATTTTCACCCAGACAATGTATTTTTGGCTATTGCTACAAATATACCCATGCTACTTATGACTACTTATGATGGTTTTGTGGTCCAGGGTCATTTATCATGCATTAACAAATGCAAAACATTTAATGTAGGTGAACTTAAAGCAATAATTTGAAGAAAACCAACACACACTATATCAAGAAATAATTATTTCCATTTATTTGCACAAATGTAAGAAATAATAATTGTCCAAATTTAACTAGATTTAACTATAAGCATTGCTGAGTGATTATTGTGCAAACAAACAGTTTCGTTTTGAATTGATACATTGACAGAGTTTAAACTGATTTAAAGGGTTTTGCTACTAAAGATTAACTTAGAGAATCTATTGCGAATGTCATGCAAAACTTAAGAAGTGCATTAAAATCCTCACAAAAGTGTTGTATGTTTTTTTTATAACACCTGCGAAATAAATTGCAAATATTAAAATGTAATGTAAACTGCATGTTGTTGTACTGTACATGGTGTATTAAACAGCAAGAACAATCAAGTTTGAGAATTTCCATATACTAGTCACATATACAATTATGCAATGAAACTGATTAAAGGCTTCTTACTTTCATTTGCATACATATTTGCTATCATACTTATGTTGAAGTAGTTCCTGCTCTAATACGGTCAGTTACTTTATACGGAGAGTTTTTTGTCATTCTGTTTTGCCTTTATCTTGTGTCTCAATAGCTGATCAGTGATGGCAGCGTGTGCGCGGAGGCTCTATGGGACCACGTCACCATGGACGACCAGGAGCTGGGCTTCAAAGCTGGAGACGTCATCGAAGTAGTGGACGCCACAAACAAGGAGTGGTGGTGGGGCCGGGTGCTGGACAGCGAGGGCTGGTTCCCCGCCAGCTTCGTTCGGGTAAAGGAGAACAGACTTCCCGCTCACAACTAAAAATTTGATTACTGTCACATTATGTCATCACAATTACATTAGGCTACAGTGAGAGGTCATCAGTGCACAAGTGTCCTTTTTGCCGAGTACATTGGTAAAAGCCACTGCACAGTGAACATTTAGGACCTGATTTATGTGCCAAAGACCACAATCCCACAAGAGCACCATTGGGAGTGGAAAGTTCTGCGGGTGATCTGATGACAATGTGGAAATTAAAGAACACAGATGTAGTCAGATCATTTCCATAATGACACGTTCTACCAAGAGCAGTGCAAATTGGCGAGTATTGCAGTTATGTCAAGTGCAAAATGGGTTAGGACGCTTTTATTGGACATTAAATAATGGGGCAAATACCTGTAAATTGACTACTAAATCACATTGCATGATTGATTTAAAGGGTCATGACATGGATTTTTAAATATATTCCATGAGGTTTACTTATTATGTTAAGAAAGTTTTTTGCACAAAAAAACAAATGATTATATTCAACTCTCTTTCTGAGCATTTGTCTAAAACAGCCTGTTTTAATGGGTGGGTCCTTTAAGGCTTATCAGGAATTGGCCACTATTATGATTGGCTAACATCATTGCATATGAAACAGTGTCACACCCCCTCACTATTGCATGTGAGAGTTTTGACAACATGATGAAAAAAACAGTCATTTCAACTAAGCATTATGAAACCATTTACTTACCGTTTGTGATGCAGCTGCAGTCAGATCTAGTACCGCTTCATCTTTCAACAAATGTTTCTTTGTGAACTCTTTATGACACAGTGCCTCGTTTACAAAACAACATGCTCTGAAGTTTCAACAATCCTCAGGCATGATCCATGATGCCATTAAAAATAAAATATCCACTTGTTCCTCATGCTGGGATTCTTCTGATATCTGTAGAAAGACACAAACGAGCTGTTAAACCAAGCCAAAGTGAACATTCTTTCTGGACATTTGTCATATTGACGACAGACTAAAGCGCATGGGCTGTTAGAAAGTGAATGTGCATCTGTATAGTGTATCCAGTGTAGACAAGATCGCGGCAGTGATTGTAATTTCTATTTGATTTTGACATGACGCGACACTCGCATTCAGCGTGTCAGATGTGAAGCAACTGAATGCCATTAAGCTATGAAACTTTGAGGATGTTTTAATGGTACAAAGACCTCTTATATGCCAAATGATCAAGGCAAATTTGATTTCTCATTTCTCATAAATGCATATGCATTAAGGTAAGATGCAAAAATAACAGTCAGCACCTTTTCATTGTTAATTTTTCACTGCATGTCTTTAGTAAATGCTGACAGTAGTTTTTTAACGCCAAAAGATGGTTGCGCTGGTACAAGTTGTTAGTAAATCTGGCCCATAGTCACCAGAAAATGCCAGGTATTGCATCATAATTCAACATTGATCTATTTGTTATTGGTAGTTACGGGTGAACCAAGATGAGCCCATGGAGGAATACTTAGCCCATCTGGACGGGGCCTCGGAGGGGGGTGGGGCCAGCATGGGGGGCCCCTTAGGGCCTGGTCTGCCCTGCAAGGAGCAGATGAGAGCCAACGTCATCAATGAGATCATGAGCACAGAGAGGGATTACATCAAACACCTGAAGGACATCTGTGAGGTCAGTTTACCACATGGCTCCGATCGATCGGTTCTACTTCAGTATGTGGATCTTGTTACATAGTGTCTATAGAGTCACTAGTCTTCTATTTACATTTGAGAGAATGACTTGATTCACATCAGAATAATGAGTAAAGATGCTCCATGATAAGCATTATACCTTTGACATACTCCATTTGGCTCCCAGGGCTATATAAAACAGTGTCGGAAGAGGACAGACATGTTTACCGAGGAGCAACTGCGCACTATCTTCGGGAACATCGATGAGCTCTACCGCTTCCAGAAGAAGTTCCTCAAAGCCTTGGAGAAGAAATTCAACAAAGACCATCCTCACCTCAGCGAGATCGGCTCCTGCTTCTTAGAGCATGTAAGCTGGCTTCAGTGTAGGCGGTGATGAAGGATGCAGGTTTTAGGTTTAGATTTTTATTCTGTTCTCTTCACTTTTTCCATCCAGCAAACAAACTTTCAGATCTACTCTGAGTATTGCAACAACCACCCCAATGCCTGCGTGCAGCTTTCCAAACTGATGAAGATCAAGAAGTACGTGTTCTTCTTTGAGGCCTGTCGCCTGCTCCAGAAGATGATTGACATTTCGTTGGATGGATTCTTGCTTACTCCTGTTCAGAAGATCTGCAAGTATCCTCTGCAGCTGGCTGAACTGCTGAAGTACACCAACCCACAGCACAGGTAATGAGGTTTACAGTTGTGCCTACTGTTACACATTTACTACACTTTCAAGCTAGCTATAAGATATAAATTATATCTAGATTTTTTTTGTTAAAGGCATAGTTCACCCAAAAATTAAAATGTCATTGATTACTCACCCTCATGTTGTTTCAAACTTGTAAGACCTTCATTCATCTTCAGAACACAAATTAAGATATTTTTTTGATGAAATCTGATTAAAATAGTCCATATTTTAACGCAACAATAGTTCATGTGACATCAGTGGTTCAACCACAATGTTATAAAGCTACGAGAATACTTTGTGTGCGCAAAGAAAACATAATGACTTTATGAATAATAATGAATAATGACTTTGCAATGCAATAATTCAAAGGAAAAAGATACAGTTGAGGTCAAAAGTTTACATACACCTTGCAGAATCTGCAAAATGTTAATTATTTTACCAAAATAAGTGAGATCATACAAAATGCATGTTATTTTTTCTTTAGTTCTGACCTGAATAAGATATTTCACATAAAAGATGTTTACATATAGTTCACAAGACAAAATAATAGTTGAATTTATAAAAATTTGACCCCATTCAAAAGTTTACATACACTTTGTCCCACAAATTCTTTGTTTTTTCAGCATTTTTGTGTGTTTGAACCCTTTCCAACAATGACTGTATGATTTTGAGGTCCTTCTTTTCACACTAATTACAACCGAGGGACTTATATGCAACTGTTACAGAAGGTTCAAATGGTCACTGATGCTCCAGAAGGAAAAACGATGCATTAAGAGCCAGGGGTGTAAACTTTTGAACAGGTAAATTTTTCTTATTTTGCCTTTAGTACTGCTGTTCAGAAGCTACAGATGATACTTACCTGTTTCCCAGAAGACAAAATAAGTGAAATTTACCCTGATCTTCAAATTCAAAATGTTTTCACCCCCTGGCTCTTAGGGTGCTTTCACACTAGCACTTTTGGTGCACATCCAGAGAGCAGTCGAACTTGTGTTCGGACCAGGCAAGCGAACCAAGTGTGAAAGCACCCTTAATGAATCGTGTTTTCTTCTGGAGCATCGAGCATTTGATTCTTCTGTAATAGTTGCATATGAATCCCTGAAGGATTTTTCTAAAGAACAGAGGGCAGTTTAACTGTTCAGGACAAACAAGGCACTCATGAACAACTATCACTAAAAAAAGAAACTAAACAAACAAAAAAACAACAGCTGTGGATCATTCAGAATCAAGTGTACCCTGGTGAAAAAACCAGCATATGCTGGTAGGTATGTTTTGATGCTGGAATGCTGGTTAGGTAGGTTTTGATGCTGGTTTAAGCTGGTCCTTTGCTGGTTTTTGCTGGTCATGCAAAGGACCAGCATAAACCAGCATCAAAACCTACCTAACCAGCATCCCAGCATCAAAACATACCTACCAGCATATGCTGTTTTTTTCACCAGGGTATGTAAACTTTTGAACAGGGTCATTTTTATAAATTCAATTTACTATATGTGGACTATATGTAAATGTCTTTAATGTAAAATTCAGGTTCAGGTCAGTACTAAATAAATAACATGCATTTTGTATGATCCCTCTTATTTTGGTAAAATAATGAACATTTTGCAGATTTTGCAAGGTGTATGTAAACTTTTGACCTCAACTGTATATTATTTATTAGCCCTAATGAATGATGAAAAAAATCAGTGTTTTGGATTATTTGATTCACATTTTGCTAACTGGCATTTCAAATCACATATTTTGCTTTTCAGAGATTATAAGGATGTGGAAGCTGCCTTAAATGCAATGAAGAATGTGGCCAGACTGATCAACGAGAGAAAGAGGCGTCTGGAGAATATTGACAAAATTGCTCATTGGCAAAGCTCCATAGAGGACTGGGAGGTAAATTACACAAGCATCTTGGAAAGTCTTCACTCACTGATTCGCTCTAGATTCTCACAGACTTTTTTTCCCTTCCATTAGGGTGAAGACATCTTGAGCAGAAGCTCTGATCTGATTTTCTCAGGAGACCTGACCAAGATCTCCCAGCCACAGGCCAAAGGCCAGCAGCGAATGTTCTTTCTCTTTGACCACCAACTGGTTTTCTGTAAAAAGGTCAGTTGCTTGTCATGCCAGTGAGAGCAAAATCACTATTATTTATGGCAGATGGTTTTTATGTGAGTTCCATCCAAGTAGTAGTTATTTTATATGATTGTTCTGCTGTCTTGATTGGCACCACAGGATCTGCTTCGGAGGGACATCCTGTACTACAAGGGTCGGTTAGACATGGATCAGATGCAAGTGGTGGATGTAGAGGATGGGAAGGATAAGGACTTTAACGTCAGTGTGAAGAATGCCTTGAAATTATGTTCTCCTGGAGGAGAGGAGGTCCACCTCCTGTGTGCCAAGAAACCCGAGCAGAAGCAGCGCTGGCTGCGAGCCTTCGCGGACGAACGGGAACAGGTCCAGCACGACCTCGAAACAGGTGAACAGGCTTTTAAAAGTGTAAATGAAAGCACTGATTTTATTGTCCACAGTATTTAAATGGTCCATTTTCAGAGCCATATTGCATCATTTGTTCTCCATCAACAAAAATGAATGTAAATGACAACTTGAAATCATGTGGTGATTGAATTTACAGTTTCCATCTGACAGATGGTAAGACAATAATCATCTAGAATTACATCCTCAGTCATATCTAGGGACCAGACGCAATGACCTATCAATGCTATAGCAACCACATAGCAATGGCCTTGCAACCAGAATGATTTTAGTATTATTGATATATTATTTACATACTATAGCTATAGTTTTTGTAATATAGCTATTAATATTTTGAATTATTATTTAATTTTATACACAAATATGGACAAACCCACTGATTGGGTAGTTTTATTTAACTCAAATGTTGCTTAAAAATTACTATATTTCTTGCTTAAATGAACCCAAAATAGGTTGTAAAATACATTTACATGTATTAATTTATTAATGTTCAGTAAATTAACATTTATTCATTTATTGAACATTTATTCATAGTAATATATTATAATAATATATATAATATAATAATAAATATTTAGCACAACCAAGTCAAAACAACCCATCACTCAAATGCCAGGTTAAAAACAACCCATTGGGTTGATTGGGTTGTTTTGACCCAGCGGTTGGGTTTAATGTTTACCTCAACCTTCTGGTTATTTTACTTAACTCAGCTGTTGCTTAAAAATGACTGTATTCCTTGTTTAAAATGAACCCAAAATAGGTCGGAAATTAACATTTATTAATATGTTCCATAAATGTACATTTATTAATAAGTTAAATAAATAATAATTAAATAATAAACCTTTTTTTTTTAATTGCTTATTAATAAATATTCACCTTTGATTAATGCTGATGCCTCTAGTATCTGGTTTTTAATTAACAACATATTTTGGGTTCATTTTAAGCCAGCCATATACTGCAGTTAAACAATAGTTGAGGTAAAACATTTTCGGTTTTTCTTTTAATTGTAATTGAATTTGTGTATTTTTTTTTTTTTTTTTTTTTTTTTTATTAGTATTTAGGTTTAATATATATATATATATATATATATATATATATTTTTTTTTTTTTTTTTTTTTTTTTTAATTCAGTTTTAGTTTTACATCAGGTTTAGTTTTTATTTATACCAGTTAGTTATTTTAGTACTTTAGCTTTGTAAACAATAATAACTCTACAGCAACCATCAGCCAACAACTAGCAAATACTAATGGACATTTAAACTGTTAGCAGTGCCATAAAATATTTGAAATATATATTTTCTTATGTATTTATATTTGCTGATCTGTTTAACTTTATATAATGTTTGTTAATGACAGAAGTGTCAGTCAGTTCCCCATAGTTGACTAATTGCTTTTGTTTTGTCCTCCAAACAGGTTTTACGATCACAGAGGTCCAGAAGAAGCAGGCCATGTTGAATGCATCTAAAAGTCATCCAACAGGGAAGCCCAAAGGTGAATTTCATCTTTTTGTCATTTTGACATGTCTGTTCTCTTATTTTTATATGCTAGAGATTCAGGATATAGTGTGGCGACTGAACTCATTCTAGTTTAGCATGTAGTGAATGATTTATGGCATGTGTGGTCACTGTTCATGTTCACAAGCACGTGTTTGACCATGTTTGTGTTGTGTTTCATTATTACCGCACTGCCCTGGAACAGCATTAGCTTTACAGCACCTTTTGGCACTCAGAACTCCTTCACTTCTTCACCCCAAAACATCCAAGTGCCTACGTTTTTCTGAACCTTCAGGACCTCTGGCTACCAGGGCCACCTTAACTTCACCTCTCCTTCCTGAGGGGCCTCAGCGTAGGCAGGGGCGGGGTGTTAGGGTGCCCCCTGGGGTCCTGCGCAGGGCAATATCCTGGGTGTCCTCTCAAAGTAGAGAACCGATCGAGTAGTCCAGGGTAATTCCACAGTGTGTTAGTGTGACTTATCTGCTTATTTAACTGAGGCTGGGTCAAGATATTGATTTTCTAATTAATCATGATCATAATTTGAATCATCATTTTATCAGAGTTTGCAGTCTGAATTAAATATGATAAATTATAAAGACAGTGTTGGATGAAACTACAGCTTTTTTTTGAGTTGTCCAAACAGGGTGCATACAATAACAGCACGACTGGTGTAGTCTGATTCATGAACATATTCATGAACAAAAGACTCTTTTATACCAGATATGTTAATTGAATTAACAACGTACAAAGTAACCAGTGTAGTCCAGAGACTCAGAAGACTCAGAAACATACAGAGTAATCAGTGTAGTGTGATGTAGTTTTATTCATGAACAACTTTATTCAGGTGATTCTTTTAAAATGGTTATTTTTAGCGAATCAAAAACATGCAGAGCAAACAATGTAATCTTACTCACAAATGAGTGACTCTTTTAAACTGGATCTTTTAAGTGAATCAGAAATGCACCTTGCAAACTGTGTGGGCCATTTCACAAACAACTGACTGTTTTTAAATAGTTATTTTTAATGAATCAACATGCAGCAAACAATGTAGTCTGATTCACAAACAAATGATTCTCTTAAACCAGCTCATTTTACTGAATCAAAATGCACAGCAGAACCAGTGTAGCCTAATTCACAAACAAATTGTTCTTATGATTGGGCCTTTTTAGTGGATCAAAAACGTACAGCGCAACCAGTGAAGCCCAATTCAGAAACAAGTGAATTAAAATGTTTTTTGTTAGTGAATCAAAAACATGCAGAACAAACAATGTAGTCTTATTCACAAACAAATGACTCTTTTAAACTGGATTTTTTATGTGAATTAATATGTCCCTTGCAAACAATGTAGGCTGATTCACAAACAAATAACTCTTTTAAAATGGATCTTTTTAGTAAATCAAAAATGCACCTTGCAAACCGTGTGGGCCAATTCACAAACAGTTGACTCTTTTAAAATGGATCTTTTTAGTGAATCAAAAATGCAACTAAGCAAACTGTGTGGGCCAATTCGCAAACAATTGACTCTTTATAAACATTCATTCATAGTGAATCAACATGCAAAGCAAACAATGTAGTCTGATTCACAAACAAATGACTCTCTTAAACCAGATCTTATTACTGAATCAAAACACACACAAAAAAACAGAGTAGCCCTATTCACAAACCAGTGACTCTTTTATACAGGATCTTTTTAGTGAATTAAAAATGCAGCTAGCAAACTTTGTTGGCCAATTGAAAAACAATTGATTCTTTTTAAACTGTTATTTTTAGTGAATCAACATGCAGAGCAAACAATGTAGTCTGATTGACAAACAAATGACTCTCGAATGAATCAAAAATGCACCTTGCAAACAGTGTTAGCCAATTCACAAACATTTAACTTTTTTCAAACAGTTATTTTTAGTAAATCAACATGCATAACAATGTAGTCTGATTCACAAACAAATGACTCTCTTATACCAGTTCTTTTAACTGAATCAAAACACACGGCAGAACCAGTGTAGCCCAATTTACAAATGACTCTTGAAACTGGATCTATTAAGTGAATTAAAAATGCACCTTGCAAACAGTATGGCAACAAATGACTCTTTCTAAACAGTTATTTTTAGTGAATCAATCAACATACAGAGCAAACAATGCAGTCTGATTCACAAGCAAATCTGAATTTTACTGAATCAAAAAAACGTACAAAAGAATCGGTGTAGCCCAGTTCACGAACAAATGAATCTTTTAAACATGCAGAACAAACATCTCAGTCAGTCTGATTCAAATGAGCCAGTTGTTTCTAAGAATCATTCAACTTTGGCCACTATTTCATGGGAGTTTATAGCTAAAATATGTGAGTTTATATTTTAATTATTATAATAATATAACATTTTTTGCATAAGAAAAGCAATTTCAAGTGTTCACAGAGCATTTTTAATGTTTTAGTTATTGTATCTGTTAAATAAATGGGTTGAATTTTGTAATGTGCAAGATGTACAGCATTAGGTGAGGTGAGAATCACTTTCATGTGAATGATCAAATTAATCTGAATCAGAAAATCTGTATTGACACCCAGCCTTCCATTTACAGTAACTGATCTAGATTCTGTAATTCACTGGCAACCCATCCTTCCCTTACAAGTACACACTAAACCCATTTACAACATAACATCAATAATATCAGCATACTTAGAACTGGTCTGGCTCAGAGACGCTCGTCTACTAAACCCACATGTGCACATCTGTGTCCCGTTCTCTAATGAGCGAAATCTCTGGGGTCCTGACCCTTTGTTTATGTCCTCTTCCCCCGCAGCTGTGACCAGGCCCTACTACGACTTCCTGCTGCGTCAGAAGCACCCCACGCTTCCCACCTCCCTGCCCCAGCAGCAGGTCATCATGTTGGCCGAACCCAAACGCAAGACCTCCAATTTCTGGCACAACATCGGACGCTTGACACCGTTCAAAAAATGAGAGACTCGGTACATCGGCGGTTGTGCCTGAACTCGTGTTTTTATCCCAGTGTAACATGTTTATTTTTATTGTCCAATTGCGAAAGCACTTTATGGGTTGGTTACAATCACGGCATCACTCCCAGGCGTTGCGGAACATCGTGGGAGGGCGTTCCTGCTCTGTTATTATTATTAACGTCGAAGAAGACGGCTACTACTGCTCAACCGCTCCACTTTCCGGCACTAACACGACTACTGCTGCAAGTCATCGTACGGACACGCTTCATCGAAAGAGCCCCGCTTGAAGAGAGGACTTCTTTATATGTTGGTTAATTTATTTTCGAGTTTTCAATGTATGCCAGCTATCCACAGTGCCCAACTACTAGCTTTTGTATGTAATTTGATACTTTTGTGTAACCCATAATGATGATGATGATGTTTGAAGTTTCAAAGGGTTCCGCACAAGACAAAAGTAGACCGTGTTGAGATTTATTACTGTATTAACTTCCTGGAGGCTGCCACCCGAAGTCCGTCGATATCATGTCAGTCTGTGTATGCAACTATCAACTCCTCCCAACTTTCTCCTCTCAAACGAAACTTAGACGACGTCCCGTCGGTACTCACCGTTTCAGATGAGTGTTTCATGTATGTGCTCATTTGATTCTGCTGCCTAATGATTCCTCTGTAACGAACTTCTCTTTGAAGTGCCATTCCAGACGTAACCCAGATATTGTGATGGGGGTTGCATGAATTTGCTGTGAAAACCACATTTTCAACCCAAATAAAATTCTCAATATTCTGTCATTCTGATAGATAATGGTACTATTAAATTAAAGACTATGTTTGACAGTTGTCAAATATGTATGATTATCTTTGACCACAAAACAAAGTATGTTAATAAAAAGCATTTGTAAGTGTTATGAATCTGACATTTGGAGAACGTAACTTGATTTTTAACATTTTTAATATTGAAATACTTTCTGTTCCAGCTTAACGCGCAAGGACAACTGTAAGTAATATATTTGTAGGTTGTATTTCCCAAAGTGCAGTCCAAACAGTTATTTTTTATATATATTTATATAATATTATGAATAAGCATTTATTTTATACTTTCAGTTTTTTATTTAAAATTAACACAAAAATGAAAACCCTGTTATCATTTACTTACCTTCCACTTTTTCCAAACATGTATGGGTTTCTTTCTTCTGCTGAACACAAAAGACGATATTTTGAAGAATGCTGTTATTTAAACAGGTGACGGTAGCCATCTACTTTCATAGTATTTTTTTCCCCATACTATTCAATTGAATTGAATTGAATTCAAATTTATTTGTATAGCGCTTTTCACGATACATATCGTTGCAAAGCAACTTTACACCAAATTAACATTTTTACAATATATGTAGTAGTAGCTTGATGTACATAAGGCAGAGATGTGTGGTAAAGATCAATTAATGACGTAATTAATTGAAGTCAGTGGTAACCATTTGATTACCAACATTTTTCAAAATATGTTTTTTAATGTTCAACAGGATTTTCATTTTTGGCTTAACTATCCCTTTAATTTGAGTAATTTTATTATGTGCGTTTACTTTTTTTCATTCTTTTTCTTATTCATATATGTATACATATGTATATATTTATATATTTAAATGTATTTTATTTACTGTTTTAGTAATTTTATCATTCAACTTTATTTCACTTGCCTAATTTTCATTATTTCAGCTTTAATTTTTATTTATTCTTTTTTTTAATTTTATTTTTCAATTTATTTTGTTTTAATTGTTTTGCAAATTTATTAAAGGGGTCATCGGATGCTAAGTTCACTTTTTCATGTTGTTTGAACATTAATGTGTGTTGGCAGTGTCTGTACAAATCTACCCTACAATGATAAAAATCCATGCAGTGGTTTTTAATTAATCTGTAAAAATAATATTCCCTTTTTTAAATCGAGCCATTCTCAGATGCCTGTTGCTGTGGCGTCACACCGACAGAGGCCGCTCCCACGATAGTTGATTGACATGAGCGTCTTACCTCAGATCAGTTGTAATAGTCCAACCTCCATGTTTTGATGCCAGGGCAGGGATGTAAGTTAGACGAGAATTGAGTAATTGAGGTGTTGTGTTGCTGGATGTAATAATGAACGTAGTGGTCGTCATCTACTCCCGAGATCTGAGCTGCTGAAGATGCAGTGGATTATGTTTGTTTGTGAAGGGAATGCACCTCCCGATCTACATATATCCGTCTACGTTCACGCGAATCATTCATGATCCAGCTTCACTTACAGCAGAAGTGAGTATAAGGGTTTTTTTATGAATCTTTGTGATTGCCTTTTATAATAACGTGCTAGTTAGCAAATTTAGTGGTAAACGAAGCTAAAGTAAACATGCTCGTCACTCCACAGAGAGATGAGAGGGGCGGGGCGAGCAGAGCTCATTTGCATTTAAAGCAGCCTTAACCAGAATGGGATGATTTTTGCAGAGCTGATTTTGGCAAGGTAAAAAGGTGTTGTTTTACACTACCATTGAGAATTTTTAAGCATTTTTAAGTATATTATAGACTTTTTATTAAGACCCTAAAGAATCATATCAACTTGTGGAAAATGGACATCCGATGACCCCTTAAAAAAAAAAAAAAAAAACGTACATAAGTATTCACAGCTCTTTGCCAAGACACTCAAAATTGAGCTCAGGTGCATCCTGTTTCCACTGATCATCCTTGAGAAGTTTCTATAACTTGATTGGAGTTCAGCTGTGGTAAATTCAGTTGATTGGACATGATTTGGAAGGCACACACCTGTCTAAATAAGGTCTCATCGTTCACAGTGCATGTCAGAGCACAAACCAAGCCAAGAAGTCCAAGGAACTGTCTGTAGACCTCCGAGACAGGATTGTATCGAAGCACAGATCTGGGAAAGGGTACACAAAAATTTCTACAGCATTGAAGGTCCCTTTTTTTTTTTAAATAGTTTTTAACTAACAATAAGCTTTTGTCCAAAAAGTGTTGGAAACTGTTTCCACAGTCACTATTTCTGTTTGGTGCCACTACAGTGAAATCACACTCTACACCATTAAAAGGGGATGATACAGTATGATTTGAGTTGTAATGTTTACATTTTCATCTTCACACATTGAAAATCCTGCCACCCAGTGGTCAAGATTCATGTCAGCGTATCTGCTGTTACTATGGTGTTTTTCAAAATTAGCCTCCAGTATGTGCAGCTTGTTCTGTGACCTTGAGACAGACAATCATAATAAAAAATTAAATATATATTTATTTTTTTAAAGAAAAATGAAACGGCACCAACCAACCAACCAGGTTCATATAATATTTATTAGAGCATCATAGCACATTATAGCAAAATCAATAAGTTCAGCAGTAAAAAAAAAAATCAGTTGGCACATAAATCTGATGAATAGTTGGCAATCTCTGACTGCTTTTCTTTACTGTAAGGCTACTATGACGCCCCTCGAATGGCAGAGGAGACATTCACACAACAGGACATGGCAGTGTAGAAGACTTGTATATTGCTTTGCGCTACATTAAACTGATCATTCTCGGATCACATCTGGAGTGTTACTCTTGTAAAATCACATCTACAATGTGAATGTTATTCGCACTTCTCTCGCTGACCTTAATTGAGCAGCTCCAAGTAGGTAATTGGCACTTTGCCTTTCTGATTCCCCCTTTGCCCCATCAGCCAATCAGAGTCCATACCCGGCACACTGCTCACCGTGATCACCTGACAGGAAAATATTTAACCATTAAGATTTAAAATGAGTCATTTTATGACAATCTAAAACGTTGTGAAAGCCCACCTCATCGGCGAGTAGAGAGAGCTCGCTGCTGCTGGCGGCGTCGTAGTCATAGAGCACACGAGCCTTGCGGGTGCCTGAGGTGCTGCGGAGCTCGTTGAGTGCCGGCGAGGCTTGGCTGGGCGGCGGAGCGGGCAGTGAGGCGGCCGCCTGTGCTGTGGGAACGGAGATGCTGGCGGATGAGGTGCTGGCCGGCTGATTGTTATTAGAAAATGTGGATGGAAAGCTGGAGGAAGTATAGGAACAGTTAATACTTGTGAATTCAAATATAGAAATAACTAAATGTACATACATTTAAAGAAAAAATATAAAAAAAAAACACTGTCTATATTGCAATTTGACAGTTTAAGAGAACAGATGATTTCATTATGCATGGAATGCACAAAAATGACAAACAAATGCATAGAGATATAAAAATGAGCCAACCTTCCCAGTTGTTTCTGTAGATTGACCATGTACTGGTAACACTGGGCATAATATGAAGCTTGAGCGTCCACAAAATCATTTAGACAGCGCAGGTGATGAGCCTGATCACAAAGAGGAGAGCACAGACATTAGTGCATATTACATACATAAAATATACATGAATATATAAAGCAGTGTTTCCCACAGAATCTATAATTAGTCATAAAAGCATAGTATTCCTGTTTAAAGTGCTTTTAAATGTTTGCATTCAAAGGGATAGCTCACCCAAAAATGAAAATTCTGTCATTAATTACTCATCCTCATGTCGTTCCAAACCTGTAAGACCTTCTTTTGTCTTTGGAACACAAATTAAGATATTTTTGATGAAATCTGAGAGCTTTCTGAGCCTGCATAGACAACAAGGGTCCTACAATGTTCAAGGTCCAGAAAGGTACCAAGAACATCAACAAAATAGTCCATGTGACATCAGTGGTTCAACAGTAATTTCATGAAGCTATGAGAATACTTTTCGTTGTACAAAAACAATAAAATTACTTTATCCTTCACATAAACAACGCATGCGTGTGGTGCTGCTGTAACAAAAAGTATTCTCGTAGCTTCATAAAATTACGGTTTATGATGTCACATGGACTATTTGTCAATATTTTTGGTACTTTTCTGGGCCTTGAACATGGTAGGGCCCTTGCTGTCTATGGAGGGTCAGAGAGCTTTTAGATTTCATCACAAATATCTTAATTTGTGTTCCAAAGATGAACGAAGGTCTTACAGGTTTGGAACAACATGAGGGTGAGTAATGTATGACAGAATGTTCATTTTTGGGTGAACTATCCCTTTAAAACCAATCCGATCTGTTCTGACAAATTCTTTAAGTAATTAATTTTTATGCTGATTCATTCAAACAAGTCAATGATTATGGCTGATTTAAATAATTAGACTTTTGACTGGTTAATTAAAAAAAGGTCTCATAAACCATTCATTAAGATTGATTTATTAAATGATAGGCTGGTAGAAGTTATTCATTAAGACTGATTCAAAAAATTAGCTTTTTGATGAATTAATTAGAAGAAAAGGCTCATAAGAGTCATTCATTAAAAGTGACTCTTTTGACTGATTCTTTAAAAGAACAGGCTCATAAGAACCATTCATTAGGAATTGTTCAAAGAATTACCCATTAAATTACCAATTTATTACATAAATGATCTATTTAATGAATAGGCCCATAAAAGTCATTCAATACTGCAGATTCAATGAATGAATCTTTTGATTGATTTATTAAAGGAAAGATTCACCCCAAAAAGAAAACTCTGTCATTAATTACTCACCCTTGAGTTGTTCCAAACCTGTAAGATCTTTGTTCATCTTTCGAAGACAAATTAAGATATTTTAGATGAAATCCAAGAGCTTTCTGACCCTGCACAGACAGCAACACAACTGACACGTTCAAGACCCAGAAAGGTAGTAAGGACATCATTAAAATAGTCCATGTGACATCAGTGGTTCAACCGTAATGTTATGAAGCTACGAGAATACGTTTTGTGTGCAAAGTAAACAAAAATAACACCTTACAGTCAGAGATGCTCCGATCCGGTCTGAGCCGGTCCGTTCTGACATGAGAGAGACTCCAGCAGAAATCAAAGCAAATGAGTGCAACAGCACTCAGAAAGTTATAGATGCATACTACGGTAAAAAAAAAAAAAAAAATTTATAATATATGATTTAGGTAAGCAACATTGCACGAACATTTCCCAGAATATCAACATGATTGCAATGTGACACTACTTTTATACAATAGTAGTTCAATAAACAAGTTAAAATTAAGTGACTTCCATTTTAAATAATAATAATAATAATAATAATAATAATAATAATAATAATCCATTCATAAAAAACAACTTGCTTTGTTTCTGAATGAATCTGCCATTTGATCGGTTAAATAAATGACTAAACGACCCATAGTCATTTGATGCCACCTACTAGTGGTTTGGTTTCATATTTAAAAGTATCACTGCATGTTTCCCAACATTTCTTATTTGTATGTTTAAAAAATATTTAAAACATTAATCTTATAAAATTATTTATGCATTTTAAATTTTGCAGTGTAAATACATTTATAAAGAATATCATTACCTTAGACCAGACTGGGGGAATTGTAATGTTCAATAAATTGTTATTATGTAAATATTTTATTTAATTTAATTTTTTTTTTTTTGCATTGGAAAAAAAAGGATATTGGTTTGTATATGCTGTCAATTATAGTTCTTAGAAAGAAAATCGGTATCAACAGGTCACACTTACAAAAAAATAAAAAATAAAATTAAAAAATTGGAATCGGCCAAGAAAATTGCAATCGCTGCATCTCTACTTAACAGTACATAAAACTGTCTTCACAAGCATGTCTGAGGATTTGGCCAGAGAGGATGACTAACAGTTTTTTTTTGCCCAGCCTTATTTATTTGAACCAGAATATACAGATGATGAAGTAAGAGAGATGGATGTTCAATGTCAGAACGCTGGCTCCAGCATCAGCAGCACCACACGCATGCGTTGTGGTACTCTCATGAATGGCGGTAGACGCTGACACAGAAGAGAAATTGTTGAATAAAGTTGTTATTTTTGTTTTCTTTGCACACAAAAAGTATTCTCGTAGCTTCATAAGCTTATGGTTGAACCACTGATGTCACCGACTATTTTAACAATGTCTTGCTACCGTTCTGGGCCTTGAACGTGTCAGTTGCGTTGCTGTCTATGCAGCATCAGAAAGCTCTCGGATTTAATCAAAAATAGCTTAATTTGTGTTCCAAAGATGAACGACAGTCTTACTAGTTTGGAACAACATGAGGGTGAGTAAATGATGAGAGAACTATCCCTTTAAATTGGGTAAAGCATCATTTCTTTTACTGTGGTGCTGCATTTGCTGCAGTGCTGCAGGAAACACTGATAGACACAAAGGATGTGTGAGCATACATGAGTGCTGCTGATACCCTCCAGCAGAAGTCTGGTGATCTCAGCCTGTCGGTCAAACTCACTCTGTGCTATCCTCAGTTCTGTCTCTGCCTGTGGTAAACACAAACATGTACATTAAAAAAAAAAATCACTGTGGCTGTCATGCATATATATCCCCATCTACGGGCTCAGAATCACATGGACGTATTGCCTGACAAGTAAATCCGAAGCAGAGGCAGGTGGGAATATTAACAACTTTGTAGCTCCCTCTGCTGGACACAAGAATGTGTTTGAGTTGTGTGTAGGAGCAGTTCCTCATTCACGTGGCAGGGTGAGTTCATATCAGACAGTACTATCAGGGCAAGGCAGGGCAGGTGCTTCTGTTTCCCTGATAAAAGACTGTTTTCTTTAACAGGCTTAGGAGAGGAAAGACTCAAGCACACTCACCTGCTGCACCTCCTCAGCCCACAGCTGGCCAGCATTTAGAAACAGTAACAAACTCGTCAGGTCAAGCAAAGACATCAACTTAAACCACACAAACTGATCACTACTCACAATCCACAGTTTCATAATCGTCTAGAGCCGTTATGCAAGTTGAATGGTTTCACCATTCATGCACAGACACATTCACTGGGAGGAACCAAAACAGGGAGCTGTTCACTGTCTACAGGGAATAATGTGAAACTCACAACAAAGGGAAGAAAACTTGAATCATCCACAATCACAGGCACATGCAACACTAAACATGAGCCAAACACATTCACCTCATTCCAAGTTTACTAAAGTAATGTCTCTTGCATTTTACACCATTTTGAAACACATTCCAATGCACGTTGAATTACTAATCAATATGATAATATACAGTGGGTAAAGTAAGTATTTTCTTAGTAATTATAATTCCCAAGGTGCTGTTGACTTGAAATATTCACCAGATTTCGGTAACAACCCAAATACATACATACATACAAAGAAAAAAAAAAAATAGTTCAGAAATGTAGTTATGTATAATAAAATGGAATGAAAGGGAGGTGCAAAAAGGCATGGGAAGCCAAGACACCAGCTGAAATCTATCTGTAATTAGAAAACAATCCTCTCCCTTGTCAGTGGAAATTAATATTAGCTGGTTCAGTCCCAGCACCTACAGTACCAGGATGATAAAGATGAAATAAGGGTGGACATTTTAGCAAGACATTCATCCCAAACACAGCCGAGGAAACTTGGTTTCAGAAAAAGAAAATAAAGCTGCTAGAATAGTCCAGCCAATCAGTTGACTTGAATCCAAGAGAAAATAAGAACTAAACATCAGAGTTCATAGAACAGGTTCACAAAACCTTCAAGATTTGAAGACTCTGTGGAAGAATAGTTTCTCCATACAGCAGCTGTCTTGAAGCTGTCATTTCCAACAAAGGCTTTTGTACAAAGTATTAAATATATTTCAGTACTTCAATATTTTAACCCCATATTACATTTTATTATACATAACTTAATGTCTGAAATTATTTATTTTGTTTTATTAATGTATGGATTGCTTGGGATGTTATCGACATCTGGTGAAAATTTCATGTCAACAGCACTTTTAAAAATATATTTACCGGGTAAAATGGTCACATGTTCAATACTTATTTTACTTGCTGTATAATTTCATATCATCATATAAAAAAAGGATAAAATCGATGCTAATTTCTTTTCTCTTAAAGGGATAGTTCACCCAAAAATGAAAATTACCCCATGATTTACTCACCCTCAAGTCATCTGACTTTCTTCTTTCAGACAAATACCATCAGAGCTATATTAAAAATGTTCTGGCTCTTCTAAGCTTTATAATGGCAGTGAATGGCTGTTGATTTTTTTGAAGTCCAATAAACTGCATCAATCCATCATAAAAAGTACTCCACATGGGAGCAAATAAAGGGCTTCTAAAGCAAATTGATGCATTTATTTAAGAAAAACAGCTATATTTTAAACTCTATGAACTGTAATTCCTAGCTTCCACTAACTGTGTTTACGAGGATTTCATGAGGGTTTACCAGATGGCGTAGGATGTAGGCGTAGCGTAAGCTCCTGTGAGAACATGCTAGTCTTGTGAGAAACAAGTTTTAGTTAAAGCAAAGGAAAACCTGTTTCCTCTTATATGGCTTATATGGAAATCCTTTGATAATTGCACTTTTATACTAATTTGTGACCAGTGTTTTGCTTTACACTGTCCTCTGTCTTGTGTACGCGTGTATAACAGTTAGCGGAAACTAGAGATTATGGTTTATTAAGTTTTAAATTTGGTAAATTTTTTTTCATAAATGCATCAATTCACTTCAAAAGACCTTTAATAACTCCGGGAGCTTGGTGGAGAACTTTTTATGATGGATGGATGCCCTTTATTGGACTTCAACAGCCATTCACTGCCAATATAAAGCTTGCAAAAGTCAGGACATTTTTTTTAAATGACTCCGATTGTATTCTTCTGAAAGAAGAAAGTCATATACACCTCCGATGGCTTGAGGGTGAGTAAATCATGTGGTAATTTTTCATTTTTGGGTGAACTATACCTTTAAAAAATAAAAAACAAAAGACTAAACTTGTTTTAAATACTAAAGTGCTAAAGAACACACACACACACACACACACACATACATATATATATATATATATATATATGTATATATATATATTTTGCTAAAAATTACATTTAACAGTGTTATAAACTGAGTAGTTTACTTTTTTGGATGCTGGATGATGCCAAAGGTAATAATCTAAATGTACAATAAGGTTGAAATGAGCATCACAATTAAATATCCAATATCAGCCGATCCGATTCAATAAAAAAATAATCTAATATTGGATAAGTAATATTGTGCATCTTAAATACAAATCATACTGTCATATGAGACTAAACAGACACAGATATCCATGAAATATCAATGGACAGAAGACAAAACAAAATCACACCAAACACAGTCACTGCATTCTGTTGCCCTTAAAGTAAAAAAAAAGTCTCACAAATTCAGATGGACATTTACCAAATATGCAGATTTAACACAAGTATTTCCGTTGAGCTGAAGACAGAAATCCAATAATGTGTTTACCAAAATGTGGTTTTGAACATAAAACGTTCCACTCACAGCACAATTTTCGACATCTCCAAAGATTTGTGAAGGGCAAAAGAGGGCAGATGTTTTATTAGGCACAGCAGACAAACCTTTAGCCACCTGACATGCAAGAAGCTGAGCATGTAAGAAAAGTGAGCCACATACTCCTCTCCCAGTGGAGGGCTTGAGTTCAGCTCCTTCAGATGGAGGCAGGCAAGCAGACAGAGAGAGACATAATGAGAGAGAACTGGGGAAAATAAGAGAGGTTAGAGATCCAAAGACAGCAGCACACACGCAAAAGGGCATTTAACAAGCATCGTCTCTGTTAGTTACACTGTGCTAAGAGCACAAGACAGCCGGCGGCTAGCTTGGAGAAAGATGAAAGACAGCTTTGACTCTTTAAGCTTCTCTTCCCCAAATTCATATCTTATCTGAACAAGCTGTAAAACTGACTGTATGGTTAAGCTGAAATACCACTGAAGAATAAAACTGCTGATTATTGCATTCTGTGCGTGTGTGTGTGTGCAATACTAACTGCAGAGCGAGCATCAGCCACTCTGGCCTTCTTCAGTCTGTTTTTGGCTGCATCCAAATCTAGACGCTTATTCTGAAGCAGTTTGCGTTCTTTCTGTGAAGAAAGAACAACAGAAAAATTAAACAGTAAATATAATTTAATATAATATAGTGTTTAATAAAGACATGTTCAATGGTATGCTGAAGCTCACCGATATGGTTTTAAAATCTCCCTCAATGAAGTTCCTAAAGGGAGTGAGGAAATTAATGGCAGAGCTCTGAATGAACTCTTTTTCTGCGCTGCCTAACAGCTTCTCAGTCTCCCCACATTTAATGAGAGCACTACCTGCAGCACATCAGAGGATGAGAGGACATTCATCTCAACCCACACACATTAGGAACATTTATCAGCTTGAAATTAAATATGGAGCTTACAAAGAGTTTATTAACAGCCACACTTCTCAGTTCTTTCAACCTAAATACATTACAGTATATAAAAGACATTAAACATGTTACAGAAGATTTATTTTTGAAATAAACTACCAGTCAAAAGTTTTTTAACAGCAAGATTTTTAATGTTTTTTTTTTTTTAAGAAGTCTCTTCTGCTCTAGCCTACATTTATTTGATCCAAAGTACAGCAAAAACAGTACAATTTTGAAATACTTTTACAATTTAAATAAGTGCTTTCTATTTTAATATATTTTAAAATGTAACTTATTCCTGTGATCAAAGCTAAAATTTCAGCATCATTACTCCAGTCAATTACTCAGAGTCACGTGGCCCTACAGATATCATTATAATATGCTTGAATTTGCTATTCAAGAAACATTTATTATTATTATTATCATAACATAATCAATATTTAAAACAGTTGAGTACATTTTTTCAGGATTCTTTGTTGAATAGAAACATTTATATAAAATAAAAAGCCTTTGTGGCATTATGCACTATACCAATTTAAAGATTGCTGTTAGTATACTTTTTCTTTTTTGGGGGTTGGGGGTTAGAAATTAATACTTTTATTTCACAAGGACGCTTTAAATCAAAAGTCAAAAGTGATGATATGTTATAATGTTACAAAAGATTTCTCTTTCAGATAAATGCTGTTTTTATGAACTTTCTATTCATCAAAGAAACCTGAAAAAAAAATCTACTTGGTTGTTTTTAACATAATAATAATGTTTTCTGAGCAGCAAATCAGAATATTAGAATGATTTCTGAAGGATCATGTGAGTAATGATGCTAAAAATGCAGCTTTGAAATCATAAATTACATAATAAATTACATTTTAAAATATATTCAAATAGAAAACAAACAGTTATTTTAAACAGTAAAAATATTTTACAATGTTACTGTTTTTACACAATTTTAACTGCTGTACTTCAGATCAAATAAATGCAGGCTTGGTGAGCAGAAGAGACTTCTTTAAAAACATTAATGATTTTACTTTTTAAAAACATTTGACTAGCAGTGTAAATGCTGTTCTTATTAACTTTCCATTCATCAAAGAATCCTTAAGAAAACATATGGTTTTCACCAAAAAAAATATTACACCGTTTTCAACACTGATATTAATATTTCTTGAGCACTAAAAATTTTGACTAGAAACTGGCAGCTGAAAATTCAGCTTTGCTATCATGGAAATACATTTTAAAATATATTTATAACGGTTATTTTAAACTGTAAAAATACTGCATAGTATTAATTTAGTTTTTTTCTGTATTTTGATCAAATAAATGCACCCCTTCCAAAGACAAATAAATAAATAAATAAATAATTCAATACTTTTGGCTGTCAGTGTACACATGACTGTTTAGTTGTACAAACAGTATAAAATCTATTGTATGACCTTAGCCTAATAAATTAACCTTGCTCATAATAAAGCATACAGGTTAACCAAATGAAGAAACAAAACAGAGACATGTAAACATGCATTTGCTAGAGCCAGTGTTTATCCAAACTCAAGTCATAAGTTTAGGTATGCTTGGTGTCACTTTAAAATATATTTCTTTACTATAAACCTAAGGTATTACATTAATAAACATCATTACAAACATTGTTACGTAAAGTTATATGCGTAGGTATACGCTTGGTGTCATGTCAAAATACATATCTTTACTATAAACCAAACGTATCACATTTACAAACATTATTACAGCATGTTTAACAGATGATTTTGAGCAGCACTCCTGTTCTGTTGGAGTGCTGCTTAAAATCATCACTAAAAGTTGCTTGTCTAAAGAAGCGTGGTTGCTTTTTGTGACGTCACAATAATTTAATTTATGTTCACAGCTCCAAATACTAGGTGATGCTGTAAGAGTTCATTTTTGAGTGGGACGATATTGTGTAATGAGCTTACCGTATGCTGTTCCAGGTCCAAACTCGTGTCCCGAGTCGATCATAGACTCCCCCAGTAACTCGTGGTTGTTGGCACGTGTTGGGACTTTCTTGTCCAGCATCTCGTAAAGGAACTCCTCCATCCGGACATCTACAAACATCAGACAAATTCAATTAAGACTAGAGAGTCAGATGATACCACATGCATCCTCTTAAGCAAGGCCTGTTAACCACGGGCACACATTACTCCTGCAGAATATTAAAAACGTCTTACAAAGGGTTACTGTAGATATGTGTGACTGTTAAGGAAAAACACAACCTTCACCTTTATGCTTGCATAAGGTGCTTGGAAAATAAAACAAAGTATGGTAAATAAAAAACTATGTGTGGTGATTTCGACAGGATGACTTGCAATTTTTTTGCGAATCCTAACTTATTTGAACCAGAATATACAATGAACTAAGAGAGATAGACAGAAGAGAAGCAATTGTTAAATAAAGTTGTGACTTTTTTACTTCTTTGCGCACAAAAAATATTCTTCATAACTTCAAGGTTGAACTACTGATGTCACATGGACTTTTTTAACAATGTCCTCAATACCTTTCTGGGCCTTGAACGTGTCAGTTGCGTTGCTGGAGGATCAGAAAGCTCTCGAATTTTATCAAAAATATCTTCATTTGTGTTCCGAAGATGAACAAAGTTCTTACGAGTTTGGAAGTGAGTAATTAATAACCACATTTTTATTTTTGGGTGAACTATGCCTTTAATCCCATTTCAAGGAACAGATGGGGAAATTAAAACTCTTCTCTTGCAATTAGGTTTACTGCAATAGCGAGATGATTTCACCAACTGTGACTCTTGAGTTCACTTCCTCAGTACTGGTGATACAAATGAACATGTATTTTTATGGTGACTTGCAGTATCGCTGAAGTACAGTCTTTTTAATCACGCATTTCTTCTTACTAGGGTTCGGCTGCAGCAAAACTTCTGTCTGTTTCATGATCTTCTCCGTCCAGTGCTTGGTGGATTCTACCCGACTCAAAAGGGTCTCTAGATGGGCATCTAGCTCAGTCTTCTCCGCCTGCCCAAACTTCTCCTCTGTAAACTACATGGATTGCAAACAGTTTGTTGGCAGACAGTTCAAACACATGCTATTTGAGCATTGCAGTTTATATATTAAAGTTTACACATTACATTTGACATTTACAGTTGATGTTTAACTTAATGTTCACACATACAGCTGTGGTCTTAAAACCACAACCTAGTGAGATGCTGACCTAGATTGCATTTCTGGACAACATTTGACTTTTTCCCACTGTTTACATTAATAGTAGTACGAAAAATAATTGTATTTTATATAGTGCCTTTAAAAATGCAATTTACGATAAAGCCAAAACAGCAGAATGAATCTCAACAAATACAAGAGTAAGAAGTTAAAGTTTTTCTTTAAAAGATTATAGATATCACATGATACATCAGCTATTACAGTTGACATAACAGTCAGTTAAGTACAAAATATAACATTTAGCACAAAACAGTTTAGTAACATAAAACAAATTTCATTGCTACAAATAATGAACTTCATTATTTCTTAAAGGGAAAGTGAAGTGTTTTTTTTAATGAAAATATTGTCTCCACCCTCATGTTCTAAACGAAAAATTTGAATGAACATGACTTATTTTCTGGCACACACAAACACACACACACACGCGCACACGCACACGCACACAGTTAGGTAGAATGACAGTCTTGGTCACCATTCACTTTCATTTTGTGGAATAAAATGTCATGCAAGTCAATGGTGACTTCGGCTGTCGGTTCATAACAAATAAGTCTTTCTGCTCCACCGTCATACAGGCATTAGGGCGGGTAAATTATGACAGAACATTCAATTTGTCTGAACTGTCCCTTTAAGTAAAGATTATAAAACCTGTGTTAAAAACAAACACGATACTAAACACCTTTAAAGTCATTTAAAAACATTACCTGCACAGCACGACTGAGGAAAGTGCCTGCGTCCGCTGCTAGTCGTCTAACGTTAAACTCCATGTCTGTGTGTTTATAAAATACCGTTGTTTTAAACGATCAGTCTGAGCTGAAGCCTGTTAGCAAACAGATTAGCCTTCTATAGCCTCTCTCCGCCCGGCCAAAACACAACTGAATTCAGCTCGCTTTGTCGTAATAAGCGTGTAGTCCATGTAAAACGCGACTGAGAAGATAACCAAAGAAAAATAAACACGTAAAGCTGTGTTAAGGCTGTCTGGTATAGATACTGTGGTGTATATGTCAGTAGTGTCGTTGCTAACGCACAACAGCAGCTGTTAGGAGTGAGGGAGTGCGAAGAGGAAGGACAAACTCAACGAGAGCCAACGGATGTGTCTCAAACCGTAGTGTACAACCTGCTTAGACAGCAGTTTGACCATCAGATTTGACCAAAAGTAGTACTAAATTTAAAAAAGAAGAAATAATAGTAAATTAATAATATAATAATCTCTCTGTTATAAGTCTAAAGGAATCCAGAGAAATCGATCTACAAATAATAAGAAATATTTTTTTATAAATAATAATACTTTAAACATTAAAACATTCTTAATACGACAGAATAATATATTAGTGTGTTGTGAGTGATTGAAAATCTAATATAACTCATACATAAAATATATAAAACTGCTGAGGTTTTCGTAATGTCCTCTCGATGGCGCTGTTAGTCAGAACAGGTTGTTTCTTATCTCTTAGTAGTTAATATTATTTTACCTTTTACAGTTTTTTCAACTGCTTACACACATTTTCAAACCTTTGCCTCAATTTTGATGAATGAACCACTGCATTTAAAATATCACAAACACAGCTCAAAAGCAAACTTTTGTCATATGTTGCAAACACTTTTGCCTTAATATTATATTTTTGGATATATCATATACACAAAGTTATTCAAAACCTAAAGCCCTTCTTTCATGACATCCTGTGTACATTTCTGTACAAGATAAAATGAAAGTAATTGGCAAATTCACAGTAAACAAGAAAGCAAGATTGAAACCAGTCTCAGATTTATTTTAGTGTAAGAAATTGTGGTTGTGAATAGAGTATTACACAGTATGAAAGTAAATAAATACACTACCAGTACAAGGTTTTTAATGTTTTTTATTAAGTCTTTTCTGCTCACCAAGCCTGTATTTATTAATTTGTATCTGCATTTACTATTTGTAATGACATTTATATTTGAATATATTTTAAAATGCAATTTATTCCTGTGATTTTGAATTTTAAGCATTATTACTCCAGTCACATGATCATTCAGAAATCATTCTAATATTCAGATTTGCTGCTTGAAAAACATTTATTATTATTATTATGTTGAGACAGCTCAATAGAAATTTTATTCAGGTTTCTTTGATGAATAGAAAGTTCAGAAGAACAGCATTTATCTGAAACAGAAATCTTTTGTAACATTATAAATGTTATAAATGCTGTAAATGTAGCTCTTTGTATATATTACAGTATATTACATTTTAAAATATATTAAATCAGAAAGCAGTTATTTTAAATAGTAAACATATTTCACAATATTGCTGCGTTTGCTATATTTTTGATCACATAAATGCAGACTTGGTGAGCAGAAGAGAATTTTAAAAATAAATAAATTAAATTAAAAATATTAAAAATCTTACTGGCCAAAAATTGTTTACTGTTAAGTGTATATCAACCATGTGTAGTTGGACAGAAACCAAACATAATTTTGAACAAGGTGATTATTCCAAAGTCCTGTTTTAAAGCCATAAATGGTTGGTGTTAAATAAAGCAATGAGTGTTTACACAAGTGAGGAGTTAGTGTGAGACACTGGTGAATTAGTGTGGCATTTTGATCGGTTGCGTTTGAAAAAGGAAATCAAGAATTAGCATATGGTTTTACAGATTTGATGTGTGATTCTGGTGTTTGAGTGTCAGGTTTCAGAAACCGTGTGACAAGTAAAGATTTTGTGTGTAAGCAGTTGAAAAAAAAATCTGTAATTGAGTAAAAATAAGACAATAATACAAAGTGTGTTCATTTATTATAAGTTTACTGCCACAATGTATGTAATTTTCACCATGCCATGTTGTGATTTAATAAAACAAAGGTATCATGTTTTAACTTCATAATATTTCAAGCTAAAACGTTCATTAATTGTCTCATCAAAATCACAACAGCCATGAAAGATAATCTGCAGGCAAAACTCAGAAGTACATGTGTGATTTCATATTCGTATCAGTTATTATCTACTTATTTACTCTGCATACAAAAAAGTTTAAAGCTGTTTGAGAGTAACGACTTTCTTTGCGAGATCCAACAAAGTGTTATATCGCAAAGTCTTGCTTTTCCAGGAACTTGGGATTCCTTCAAGGCCTACCTAAAAAAACAAGTGTCACAGTATTAGATATTGTGAAACTGCATAGTCATTTTGTCATGTATGTATGACGTAATCATGTGATGAAAGATTGGAATGGATTGATCAGAAAGATAAGTGTTCAACAGATAGCACAAAAAGAATTTCGCCTTAAAAGGAGTTTCCTTCCAGTACAAACATTTACAGATAATTTACTCACCCCTTCGTCATCCAAAATGTTCATGTCTTTCTTTCTTCAGTCATAAAGAAATTATGTTTGTATATAGTGTATGTGTATGTATATAGTGGACTTCAATGGTGCCTGTGAGTTTGAATTTCCAAAATGCAGTTTCAATACAGCTTCAAAGGGCTCTAAACATTCCCTATACTTTTTAAATTCAAATGCTCGTCTTGTCTAGCTCTGCGTGAACTCTGTGTATTCCGATTCATGACAGTTAGGGTAAGTCGAAAAACTCACATCTCATTCTCTTCTCTAACTTCAAACTCATCCTACATCGCTTTTTTTTAAAAGGGCGTTTAATCTTCTTTGCATGTTTACTTTGTAAAGACTGGGTCGGTACTTCTGCAGCGATGTAAGGCAATTTTGAAGTTGGAGGAGAAAATGAGATGGGAGTTTTTCGACCTACCCTAACTGTATTGAATTGGACTACACAGAGTTCACGCAGAGCTAGACAAGACAAGCATTTGAGTTTAAAAAGTATTTAAATTGTCAATTTGTTCAAAAAATGGCCGATTGTTTCACTAGATAAGACCCTTCTTCCTCGGCTGGGATCAATTAGAGCTCTTTGAAACTGCATTTTGGAAGTCCACTATATGGAGAGAAATCCTGAAATGTTTTTCTCAAAAAACATAATTTCTTAGTGACTGAAGGAAGAAAGACATGAACATCTTGGATGACAAGGGGGTGAGTAAATAATCTGTACACTTTTGTTGTGGAAGTGAGCTTCTCCTTTAATTACATAAAGGCTACTTTGTTTTATGATAGAACAATGTGGTTAAACAAATCACAAGGACGTTATTTTTGCATTACCTGAGCGCCAATGCAGGCGCCGATGAAGGAGCTTCTGCTACAGGTGCATCCACCGCAGCTCATGGTGTCCCGGATAGCTTGCTCATAGCCACTGGCTGTCAGAACCCCATGCAGCGCTGCCTGGAATGCACCTGGCAAACCTGAAGGACACGATAAAGCTGCTGAAATACCTGTGACTACTGGTATTGTGTGCATAAGACAGACTTAAGAGAACAATGTTATCAACTGCAGGTAACTAACCTCAAGTATTTGGAAACACAGTGGGAATGAGCTCTTTGGGTTTCTTGCTCAAATTGTCCTTTACTTGATGAATGTGTCCTAAATTAGAAAATTAGAAACAAAAATAAAATTAATTTGTGATACTAAAGGAGAAGTTCACATCCAGAAAAAAAAATGTACAGATAATTTACTCATGCCCTTGTCATCCAAGATGTTCATGTCTTTCTTTCTTCAGTTGTAAGAAAATTATGTTTTTATTATAATAGTCCATATAGTGGACTTCTATGGTGCCCCGAGTTTGAACTTCTAAAATGCAGTTTAAATGCAGCTTCAAAGGGCTCTAAATGATCCCAGCCGAGGAAGAAGGGTCTTCTCTAGTGAAACAATCGGTTATTTTCTAGAACAATTGACAATTTATATACTATTTAACCTCTGATGCTCATCTTGTCTCTGTGTATTCCGGGTTCATGACAGTTAGGGTGTGTCGAAAAACTCCCATCTCATTTTCTCCTCCAATTTCAAAATCATTCTACATCACTGCACAAGTACCAACCCAGTGTTTACAAAGTAAACATGCAAAGAAGATTAAACGGCCTTTACAAAAAAAGGTAAAACAATGACGTAGGACAATTTTGAAGTTGGAGAAGAAAATGAAATGGGAGTTTTTCGACCTACCCTAACTGTCTTGAACTGGAATACACAGAGTTCAGGCAGAGCTAGACAAGACGAGCCTTTTGAGGTTAAAAGTATACAAAATGTATTTTTTTTTTTTTTTTTTAGAAAATAACTCATTTCGCCAGATAAGACCCTTCTTCCTTGGCTGGGATCATTTAGAGCCCTTTGAAGCTGCATTTTAACTCCATTTTGGAAGTTCAAACTTATGAGTAACATTGGAGTCCACTATATGGAGAGAAATCCTGAAATGTTTTCCTCAAAAAAACTATTTCTTTACGACTGAAGAAAGAAAGACATGAACATCTTGGATGACAAGAGTGTGAGTAAATTATCTGTACATTTTTGTTCTGAAGTGACGTTGTCCTTTAAATAATGTCTTTGTGATATATGCAAAGTTTGATATGAATCCCAGCTAAAAAAGATGTATTGACCAATTCAGTGTTTTGCAAACAGTGATGATGTTTTTTGTGGGCGGAGCCTATCTGGTGGCAGAAAATTCAAGTAGCAGTCTATGGAAGCCGCATGGAATAAAAGAATAAAAAAGGTAAATTTGAGTTTACATTTCAAAATTCTGACTTTATTCTCACAATTCCAAGATTATATCTTACAATTCTGAGAAGAACAATTAATTTGTCATTCTTTCTTTTCTACTCAGCTCAGAGTGATAAGTTTATATCCCACACTTCTGTCTTTTTTCCTCAGAATTTACAAACTTGCTATTGTTGAGTTAAATCAAGTTATAAAATCTAAACTAGGAGATTTAAACTTGCATTTGCGAGAAAAAAAATCAGAATTGTGAGATAAAACAGGTAAACGTTATGTAAAATGTTAGGTTTAAATAATATTCGATGCTGTAACTGTAGGGTTAATACAATATAACCCCTATGAACTGCATATGTGAATATTATGTACACCTATTGTTTAAATCTAATTTTTTCTTTAAAAGTAGAGTAATAATAGCAGATTTCATCTATAGTCTGTCTGTTTAAACGTCAGTGTTTAGCTTCAAATGACGTCTGTGATGATAGTATTCTATAAAAATGATTTGCAGTCCAGGTCTGACATTCAAAGGCATAACAATAAATTTTTCTCCTATTCCATGGATTTTACCCATTTCCCTCCACTTGTTACCAGTGTTTTTCTGCCACCACAATGCACACGCAGTTGCAAGTGATGTAACTGTGACATCTCCAAACTGGTCTATTAGCCAGAGCAACGCAGAAGTGATATATTCTGCTTCATCTGTGACTAAGGCTGTGTTTAAATTTATATTACACATTTAGTCCTGTTTCACTTAGCGTTCACACGGTCAAAGTTCTTTTTAATCAAACAAAAGCTGCCAAATGTAAACACACCCTAAGAACCCAGTTTACAATACTAATAACAATTTAAAGCTGCTTATACCAATTATAGCTTTGTCCAACTCCTGAGGGTTTTTTCTGATTGGGTCATTGAGCTGTTCCAGCACTGCATCCAAGGCCTTGGGATCGGGACCATTCAGGATAAAATGCTCCAAGAACCTGAAAAATTAGCATGTTTTAGCACTGAAATTTCCTATCTTATTATAGAGATCAGTTCTTGCACTCTTTCCATGCAAATTCTGAAATGTGCTTCACTATTCTGTTGGAAACCAAAATACCTTCTGAGGCAGTGCTGAGTTGTATGTACACATCTTATGTTGTCAATCATATATTATACAAACCTAGCAGCAGCAAGAGTTACTGCCACACATATGTCATTGTTTTGCGTGACACGGATGGCTTCTTCAACCCTCTCCAACATCTCTGGCTTTCCAGCATAGCATGCTATAATGGGAGCCAGCTTTGCCACTCCATCTATTTGGTTATCAGTTTCACAACCTGAAAAGTGTCACAATGAAGATTTACTATATTATGATATTCTGTTGCTTTCTTATCTCCTTCAAAATTACTTATAATACTGTTATTATAACTACATATTTGAAAAAAACATTCAAATTAATTAGTATTCATCAACAATAATGTGGCGACACAAAATATTTAGACGGATGGTTATCTGACTTAGTCATTCTCAACAACAGAACTGACAGTACCTGTCTCTGCCTTGCCTGCATCCACATTTTTAATAAAGCTCTTAAGGCTTGCTTGTCTCCAGGGTCCTTCAATAGGTAGTTGAGGCCTGGGAGCTTGAGAAAATAAATAAATAAAAGCCATGAATAATTCAGGAAAACAAACAAAACAAAAACAAACACCGTCTAGGGTTATGAGTCAAAGCGACAAATGTGCAAATGGTTATATTGTTAACTGGAATTATTATTATTATTATTTTTTAAATCTGTTAAATGAAATATAGCTGAAATAAAATAAAAATATTGCACGAAAAACTAATCAAAAGTTGCTTCCGTGTCAACTAATATAAGCTCAAGAATAAAAATGAAGAAAAAACAAACAAACCAAACACTCTGAAATAAAAATAAATGAAACCTGAAAATTAATATAAAAACTAAATAATAAAAATGACAAAAGCACATAACAAAATCACTAAAAATTAAGTAAAATTAAATTGGAAACTAAAGATGAAATTACAAAAATGAAAGCTAGTATTATATGTATATTTATAAGATATTATCTACATGCATATTTTATAATTAGAAAAAAATATAAGGACATTATATAAATACATATATAAGTATAATTACTTTTCTCTTCTTTTCTTTCTTTTTTTTAACAGCTCTTTGCAATTGAGAATTATCTAAGTTGTCATAGTGTGGAAAAACAAATCCATTAAATATTTCAAGAACTACTAATAAAAAAGTAAACAAAGACGATAATTTCCAGGTGCAATGGATTAAATCTACCTCCTTTGTCTCTGTAAGGATCATTGACTGGTGTGTCATATTCAGATCCCGCTCCAAAGAATTTGTAGGTGCGCTGCTTTAGATCTTCCACATTCAGACCTGTTTGAACAAACAAACAAACAAATAACCAAATAATCAAAATTCCACTAACCACAACACGTTCAAACAACATGGCGATATAATATGCATGCCATCATAGTCGGGTTTTAAAATGCACAATTTCTTTTTTCATATACAGTATTTTTCACCTCCACACTCAGACAGGGACTCCAGCAGGACGAATGCTTGATCTCCATAGCAGCTCTGCTGTCCGGTGCTCCTCCTGTAGAATGGGTTTGCAGACTCAGGGCGGAATTCAGGCTCAGGACTTTGAGAGAGTAACACGCTCAGCTTCTGCAGGTCATACACCCAATGGAGCGGTTGTGCTGCAGAATGTACAGTATCAACAAAAATCTGCATTTGTCCACATTTAATTATAGAATAATACTATTTACAGTGTACTTGCTTCATACATTACCTGCTACTATAATTAATTACCATAGTAATGATAAACAGTGTGTGATTATGCATCTCCACAAAATAATGTCAGGTTATGCTCATGTGGTTGTTAATACATATGTAAACACACAGTAATGTATACTGTCTATGATGTCAATTCAATTGTGATAAAAATATGTATATTGTTATTATGGTATATTTTGTTACTAGTATTTGCAAGTAATGCAAACCTGCAGCATCGGCAACAGCTGATCCAATGATTGCTCCGATAGCCCTGTCAGCCAGGGCAAGAGCCATCTGTGACAGCAAGATAAAACACACTTATTTAACAGAAACCAAATTAGAGAGAAATATCATGCTCACCTTATAATACACGTATATAATATATCTTATAATATACGTTTTCGGCAACATGCACAACTGAAACTCGCATTAATTGTTAATACAGTTTAAAACGAAAGTGTTTCTTCTCACCTTGAAATCTTATATCCTTCAAGCGAAGTCCGAAGTTTACAAGTTACACGATATATTTAATAGGAAGCGCTTGTGTTATGGAACTGCGTTTTCCGTGCTGCTGATTGGATCGAATTAAGCACGTGACAACAGAACGTCACAGTGCACGTGCAATTTTGTATTTGTTCATGTCAAATCGACTGGTTTTATGGTTTTAGAATATTTAAAATATATAATATGTGGTTTAACTTAAAAAAGGAATTCATTTGTATATATTTGTATATCTTTTTATATATCGTATATATTTGCTACTTCATTTATTGCTTTTTAAAATCGAAACATACTAATAAATATTACAACTTTAGCTTCATAAAATGATCTCAAACTTATAAAATAATAAAAATAAATAATAATTTTACGCACATTTTCAAGGTCATTAGTGAATATTTACGATAAGATAAAACAATTAAATATGTCCATCTGCATTATTGGAAGACCATAATAACTTTATCACTGTCTGTGATTGAGTTCGCTTCTAAACTCACTTCTCCGTCATTGTTTGTTAAACGATCAGCTCTGGAAAGCCATATTAAATCCATCTAGTATGTCCCCTATTCCCGCTGAAAGAGATTTTTTTTTGACTATAAAAAGCTTCAAATTATTGTATTACTATTACTATGCGTGTATATGTGACCCTGAACCACAAAACCAGTTAAAAGTAGCCAAAAATACATTGTATAAGTGAAAATGATCGATTTTTCTTTTATGTCAAAAATCATTTGGAAATTAAGTAAAGATCAAATCCCATGAAGATATTTTGTAAATTTCCCAACGTAAATATATCAAAGCTTAATTTTTTTACTAGTAATATTGCTAAGAACTTCATGTGGATAAATTTAAAGGCCATTTTCTCTCTTTTTTGCACCCTCAGATTCCAGATTTTATTTAACAGATGTATCTCGACCAAATATTGTAACAAACCATACATCAATGGAAAGCTTATTCATTCCGCTTTCAAATGTATAAATCTCAATAAAAAAAAGACCCTTATGACTGGTTTTGCTGTCCATTTTATGTATAACATCATACTTATTCATGCTTTCCTTTGAAGACATTATTATTGACATGAATGGCAAATAATTTATTTACAGTTTTTACAAAGTAATACAAATGCCTTTAAAGTCATTTAGCAGAGAAAAGCGAGATATCTGCAAGAGGTTTAAATGTATAGTTTATAGCTTGCAACAGGAGTCCATATGAGAGTAAAAACTAACGGAAAAGGAAGCGTATTTGATAGGCTACATGATCCTACTATGGTGAAGACATGCTCCTTAATATTCATGAGGTGAACCTTGGCCACTGGAAGATCAACAACGCAGCGTCAACAATATTAATGAATATTCATAAGCTAGTACTTCGCCATTGGAAGATTTACGAGGCAATACCGCACTCCTTAGTTATTGTAAAACCTTTGGCGTAGTAGACTTCGTAACTCCGCTGATGGGGATTCTGGCAGACCGCGGATAAACCTAAATTAGTGCGCACAAGTCTCAGTTTTGGCAACTAAGAGCGCAAGCCCAAAGAGAAAAAAACACGGCTGCCAAATGTAACGCAAGGTGTGCGCTCTGTTTCGGCTGTTTCTACATCTTAGCATCATTCAGCTGTATCAGATTTATTTAACAGTTGTTGACTTTAATTTTATACGCGCATTATGGAGTACTGGAGGCAGTGCAGCTTGTGGCTGATCAATTGCAAAGTTTTGCCTCGGAATCATCGGGTCACAGCGGATTCGGCGCAGGTTTTTGATTTGGCCCAAACTCTTCGGGATGGGGTGCTTCTGTGCCAGCTGCTGAACAATCTCAAACCCGACACCATTAACCTGAAAGAGATTAATCTCAGACCACAGATGTCACAGGTGAGTGCAAACAATAGACAGTGTAGTGTTGTTTTATTGTTTATATTGTTTGTACTGTAAAACTTTATATTTTACAGTGTACTACAGTTACGGAAACGCTGACCTACTGACATAAACGTAGACTTCATATGAGCAGCATATCTATTTCAGTGCATTTCTTTTTAACCTATATATTATGTTTATATTATAGTATTATTTGTATATTTATTTGTAAGTTAAAGACATTTAAGGCTTTATAGTACTAGCTAGTGTCATAGTACTACAAGTTGCCCCAGTGCCACCGGCCGCATAGACTTCTCTTTACAAAGGGCCTAGTGGTAGATATACACAGCTCTCTTTGTATGTGGCATCATTCAGTCAGTCTGTAAAACTCTCAACACGCTGGGTAAACACTGAGCTAATGAAACATCAATTTTTGAATGTACATCGTGTTTTGGTAGCGACCCAGAAGTCATCCAGATGAATGTTCTGTCTGATTTGCTGCTGTGTAAGTAAGTGTTAAGGGCTGAGAAGTCTCAGGCAGTCTGCCCAGGCCCAAACAACTCTTCCCAGATGCCCCTGTTTCACTCCAGTGACCTGATAAAATCCAACTTTGATCTGACTGATTTTTAAACTCACAAATCCACCCTTCTGGATTGACGAGACACAGTCAGTCTCCACCAGACAACGGAAAAGAGCAATTTTCAACAACATCCCTTGTTGCATTAGTTGGCATTCCTGTCACTTATCTGACTCATGTAAATGGAGTGTTTTGATAAGTGGGGTTTTGTGGTTTGGAATTGGTTTACTTTCATTTAAATACACAATTGTAAAATAATAATGTTACATTATTTAAATTAAATTCAGCCATGACAATAGACTAATAGTAGAGAGAAGTTAAAAGCAACCTCATGTCGTTTTCTTTTCAGAGTTGGTCTGTTGTGCTTTTTGAATGGTAAGAAAAAGCAGAAATATCTTTAATAGCACCTATTAGGTAATAGAGCCTGTTTGTGATTAGTTGGAAATCTCATTTCCTCATCTACCGAAGGAAAAAGCCATAATGATTCCACTAATTAATCTCTCTCAAGGCCACGTTTCTACAGATGATTTCCATGATATCCTCAAAATGCTTTGTCCTGGCTACACGTTTGCATTTTACATTTTGTTTTGTAATCTTGTACTTTTCCCCCTCAAAAATTAATATGTACAAGTGGCGTGCAAAAAACACCTTTAAAAGTGTTAACAGAATCTTGTTTTTTTGCTTTATCAGTTCCTCTGCCTGAAGAATATTCGTACGTTCTTGTCTGCATGCTGTGAAGCATTTGGGATGAAGAAAAGTGAATTGTTTGAAGCCTTCGATCTCTTCGATGTCCGTGATTTTGGAAAGGTAATGAAAAAATCTAATCTAAAATCTAAAAGAATCTTTTATTTAGAAGTTAAATTTATTATATAAAATTTCTCATCATTTTTATTGTTAACACTGCACAATAAATTCATTAGTTAACATTAATTAATGCATTAACTAATGTTAGCTAACAATAAACAATACATTCGTTACAGTATTCATAAATCTTTGTTAATGTTAATTAATAAAACTAACTTACTTACTTTGTTCCAAGTGAGACATAAGGCCGCAACTAGTAACCTAACCCGTTCGGGGGGTTGGGCGTGAGTCCAACTATCTGATACTGTAAAAAATACCAAAAATTACAGAAACCGCTATAATAACAGTACAGATAATTAATAAAAGAGTAACTGTTAATTGTTAGGTAATGTAGCTCAGCTCCATAATTAATATTAACAGATAAAACTTTGGATTTTAACAATGTATTAGTAAATGTTGCATTCAATATGACCTGAGATTAGTAAGTCTGTTAGAAGTATTTCTCATGATTAGTTTATGTCAGCTAATGTAGTTAACTAATGTTAACAAATGCAACCTTGTTGTAATGTGTTATCAGTTCTTTTTACTTTTTTTTTTTAACATAACATTAATGAGCACCATGGAGTATAATCATAATTAATTTATAAACAAAAATGTATTACTTTTTTAACTTATTGATGTATTATTGCATATTAATTGATAATAAATATTAGTAATTTGTTGTTATTAAGTTGATTTCATTTTGATTATGTTACCAGAATTATTTGTGAAATAATGCTGACTGTAATTGAGACTGAAAAACATTATTTGCTGAATATGGGTCAGACAGTGTGTATTGATATAGAGGGGGCAGGGTGATAATCACTGACCAGAGAAATTAACAATCTAATATACATTATCATTATGATCTGTATTATTTTATCCGCAGCTAAAGAAATAGATTTACCTACAGTATAAAATAACAAATAATTTTTTGAACATTAATCTCTATCCCTACACAGACATTTCCTCCTAATTCACTTTTCCCATGCAGTGAACATAATCGGTTTAATTTTCCTCACAAAATCTAGCTGTCTCTTCTTGTATGCGCAGACACTTGCAAATGCCTGGCTGATGTGGTTGTGGTCTGGCCTCTGAAGGTCACCTGTAATCAATAGCTCATTTATTTCCCCAACCTCTTCATGTACAATCTCATCCTAAATGTTTGGACTTACTTTGTCTGGCAGTGTAATACAATAATTCCCTGAGCCACAGGAATAACCAACTCCAGTAGCTTCCTCCTGGCATTTCTCTTCCTAGCAAGCACAGAGGCTGAAGGTTTGGTCTCACGTGGGGTTAAACATAAAGTGAAGCGTCCTTTGTACTGTGAGGTACTGCACTGTTTTCACAGAGGGGTTCAGCCATTGTTTGTCTGTACTCATAGGACACATCTGCAGCCATGCAGAATCATCAGCACAGCCCTGTAGGGCTGGACGACACTCCTGAAAGAACTGACTAATGTAGGGAACAGAAAAGCAGTTCAAACACTCCCACTGCACAGGTTTTAAAGGCTTATGGCTGAAGGCATGTGTGTATGTTGTTAATGGTTCTGAGGAGTGCTGTTTGTTCAGGGTAGATCTGGATAACTTGGTGTTTTATGCAGTCATGTGATTTAAAGTGAAAAGCAGATTTAGTAGTTAATGCTGAAAGTGATTAAAATGATGTATGTAAAGAGTTAACTAACTAAAAGTACAAAGTTAGCAATGCTACTAATTTAACATTTTCACTAGCATGAAATTTTGAATAATGAGGAGGCCGTTTGATCTCAGTAGCCGTCCTTCATCACAGATGCCAGGACAGTTTTTGGTAACACTTTACAATAAGGTTCATTAGTTAACATTAGTTAACTGCATTAGTTAATGTGAACTAAGAATGAACAATACTTCTACTGCATTTATCAATCTTAGTTCATGTTAATTTCAGCATTTACTAATGCATTATTAAAATCAAAAATTGTGTTTGTTAACATTAGTTAATGCACTGTGAACTAATATGAACAAACACTGAACAACTGCATTTTTATTAACAAAGATTAATAAATAGTTAAATGCACTGTTCATTGTTCGTTCATGTTAGTTGTTACATTAAGTAATGTTAACAAATGACACCTTATTGTAAATTGTTACCCAGTTTTTTCCATTTTTCTTTCTTTTTATTTATTTAGTTTTATTTCTGTATATTGACACTCCTTTTCAGTTTTGGGTGAGAAGTTCATGTTTTATTTAACAAAGAAGAAATTGGTCATATTAAAATAATGTTTATTATAATAATGTTATTTTAATTAAAAATAAACCTTTTTAATTGTTGATAAACTTTTTATAGCACCTTTAAAAGTTGCATCTCAAATGCTTTATAAAAAGTTAAAATACATTGAAAAAAAAAAAAAAAAGAGTTACAAAGTAATGAAATAAAAGCTACTTTGGAAATGTGAGTTTTAAGAGAAATCAAAAACTCTTAAAAAAAAGTCTTTTAAAAAATCTTTAAAAAAGGATTCAGCATGTCTAATATCAATATCATTAATATTAGAATATGTAATGTATTATATATAATATTAACCCTTTTAACTGTCACCGTCCCCTCTGTGGGACGCATAACTTTACTTCACCATATTACAAATAAATCCTAATCTAATCATGACAAACTATACATCGTTGGAAAGGTCTAAGACTCCTAAATAGATATTTTACCATATTTTTGTGTTTTAAATCAATGTAGGAAAAGTAATAGATTAATGTATGTCAAGAGTGCAACTTAAAAAATCTACATCATAACGTGAGTTTTGACCTTTGTCACAAAAGACTTTCTTCGTTGCCTTTTTCCCTATCACGTTTTAGAAATCATAAGAAATTATATATTACTTCAAAACTTAAAATCTCAAAATTCATCCTTTGAAAGGCATTTTAAAATCAGACATTGCATTACCATGGGAAATGTACATCAAAATCTTATTACAAAATATTTTCATTCATGAATTATAAAAATTTAAGTCTGGATAGTGCATTTTTATGTCTGTATTCAAAAATGGGAGTGACATTTAAAGGTAATGGGAGTGACATTAAAGGTTAAAATATAGTTATTAATAATAAGGTTGTGTTAAAATATTAAAATTGTTTTTAAGCACATATTAAGCAACATATTAAAGTGATTTCTGAAGAATCATGTAACACTGAAGACTTCAGTAATAGCTGCTGAAAATCCATTTTTTTTCTTTTTTACAAATAACTTTCAAGTTATTTTTAAGTAAGTTTGAGCTACTGCTAGCTAACTTTATATAAACCTGTCACTGACCAACACACTAAAGCAGTGTCACCCTTATGAAAACTGTTAACATTACTTCACACCACACAATTTCAGACTGCAGTTGCTATGTTTCGCCCTATTTCCTGTGTGTTCTCAAGGTTTAAGTTAATCCTTCTCAATAATCTTTGCCCGGCAGCAATCTACTAACATGAACTTGCCTTGTAAGTACGCATGTTACGTCCACATCCATTAAATCTGCTTTAAATCAAATTATGAAGTAATGATATGAAATACAGCACATATTTGGCACAGGTTTATGTGCTTATTTTACCATTAGGTAAAAGAATCTTTATAAAACTAATAGTCCAGACTCTGATTGGATGATTTGCAATTCAAAGCGTCTGTAAAGTGCATGCCAAGTTGCATGCTTTGCCCAACACATAGCACATAGCATAATATTAGTATAATGAAGTATATTACTTAAATGAAATAAAATACAGCTGTGTATTACAATAGTTAATTATAATAAATATAGCTCTGTATTGAACATTGGTGTTTTTACTTTTCATTTGATCAGTTTTGAGTTTTGACATTGTCTTATAAAAGCAAATAAGGCACAAGATTCTCCGTGCTACTGTGATTTTATCGTGTGTAAGAGTATTGTGTTGAATTACTATGGTACATGGCCGTTTTATTGCTTGTTTTCTTAAAATAGTTTCTCATTGAGTTATGCAGGTGTTAATGTAGCTGAACTCTGCTTATGGTTGCTTTGTGCTCTCATGTAGACCACACAGCTGTTTGGAGGTTGTATTTTTACCTTTTCTCACCTTTCATCTTCCTGTGCTGTTTCCTTGGAGACTACACAGCACATGATTGTCTTATGCATGTAGTTGTTTCAGTCACCTCATATGACAATAAAGATATGGATTACTACATGCCTTCCAGGCATTCTCTTATTATTAGGTTACTGGGGTAGTATATTGATACAGCCATATCAAATCAATAAGTGGTAGGAGTTTGGTCTTCACAGTCCTGCAGCTAGTAGTGATTTACTGACAAAACTACTTTATTTGCCTCACATATGATTTGAATAAATAAATTCAGAATGAAAAAACTAACAGTGAGTACAGATATTTGTGACCCTGGACCACAAACCCAGTAGCATGGGTATATTTGTAGCAATAGCCCAAAATACATTGTATGGGTCAAAATGATCGATTTTTCTTTTATTCCAAAAATCATTAGGATATTAGGTAAATATCATGTTCAATGAAGATATTTTGTATATTTCCTTCATTTGGACAACTTTAAAGGTGATTTTCTCAATATTTTGAAATTTTTTTTTTTGCACCCTCAGATTGTAGATTTTCAAACAGTCGTATCTCGGCCAAATATTGTCATATCAACCTAACAAACCATACATCAATGGAAAGCTTATTTATTTGGCTTTCAGATGATGTATAAATCTCAAATTTAAAAAAAAATTGACCCTTATGACTGATTTTGTGGTCCTGGGCAACATTTTTGACTGTTTATTTGTTGTGTTTTTGTTTGTCTAATCAATATGTATATAGTGCATTAAATGGGTTGTTTTTGTACTTTTTTACCGTGTGATTTAGCTGATTTCTCAGATCCCAACCAGGCTAAGAGTCAAGACCGCACTCAGATCAAACAGTGCTGTGTTTTCAGCTTTCATCTCACGAGCAAGTTGAACCAAAGAAGCACAGGAAACCTTTATATAACCATTGTTATAGGTCGACAAGGTTGACAGGAGAGATGATAGATGATAGTTGCATGTCTGGCACACTTGCAGTTCTTTATGACTAAAATGTTAAATCAAAATTGTCAAAACTCTTGGCATGGTGCGTCATGGAATGCTTTTGCAACAGTATTGAAGCAGTTTGCATGTCTGCTGTTTTTCGTTCACTATCTAGTCTAACATGTCCATTACAAATCATTAAAATTTTAGTTTTGCACAGAGCCTGTAGCTTGAACAATAGATCATAAGTTTGATTCCCAGGGAATCCATGGGCTGATAAAAATGTACCTTGAATAAAATGAAAGTCTGTTTGGATAAAAGTGTTTTTAAATGTATAAATGTGATGTAAATGAAAAGAAATTCATTTGTAGACACAATTGGTTTGTTTCGAAGCAAATTTTAGGTATTTAAACATAAATTCCATCAAATTTGTCAGTGGCTGTTTATTTTGAGAGAAAATAAAAGTAAGCTAAAGAAAGTCTTACCTTTTACACACTCACACTTAGTTTCGGAACTGAAATGTATGAATGCACAGTCATTTGAGATTCAGAATGAAAAGCTCACCTCTGCTGCGCTACTTTATGGTGAAATTGAAATTCTGCTGCGGTCTGACTGTAAAGCTGCAAAAGCTGCGACCTGCATCTGGCATCTTAGCTTTGTACTGTATAGGTAACTTTTTCGGTGCTCTTGTGTATAACTTCAAAGATGTTATTCCTAAATGCAGGTTGTATTGCTAATGAAGAAGCCAATCTAATTTTATTCCTTCTTGTATGTTGTGGAACAGATACTAGGGAAATGTATCGATTTAGCTAAGTTTATTACTCAGGTATTGCTGAATCCTGCCTGTGAAGGAGTTAAAATACTAAAACATTTATGCCGTTAAAGACGCATGAAGTGAGAATGAAAGTAGACGACAACACTTCTTATCAGTGGTGTGAACAAAAATAGCTTTCAAAAGGAAGCAGGGTTGGTTTTCAACAGGTGTTCTGAAGCACGATTGAGAGACCCAAATGGTGTGCTATCATCAAGATCTGTCTATTGTAAGTGTATTTATGTTGCATGCATGTGTGTTACCATATGACAATTTGTACACGTCTGTGCATGTGTGTGTATGAGTGTAAATGTGAGAAAGCAAGCCCACATTGCACACTTTGGCATTGCAAGACCACTTCCTCTCCAGAGAGTGTGTTGCCTCTTTAATAACATCGCTTTTCTGAAGTAGACTATTACAGGAATCACTTCTGCTTTACACCTGAAATAGCACATCCAATGTTCATCCTATTAGTTTTATAGAACTATTTAATAGCTAAACAGTCGAGTGCATCTCAAGTAAAATGTAGCAAAATGCTGATTTCACATGTGAAGAAAGTTTACAAAGGACAGTCAATTTAATTCTAATCATTGACAGGATGGCAAAAACGTTCCACTAATTATAATTACTTATTTATTTAATTACTTTTTTTAAAGGGGTCATCGAATGCAAAACTCACTTTTATATGTTGTTTGAACATAAATGTGTGTTGGCCGTGTGTGTACACAACCACTCTATAGTGATAAAAGTCCACCCAGTGGTATTTTTTCTAAATATTTGTAAGTTATATCCTTTTTCAAATCAGGCCATTCTCAGCAGCTTGTGTGATGTCACACCGACCAAGGCTGCTCCCACAATAGTTGATTGATACGGCTGTCATACCTTAGACCCGTCCTGAGTGAGCTGTGATCTGTCCGCCATTGTTTCGACTCCGGTGCAGGGGAAGACAAGAATGTCTTCCATTAAGCGATTGAGGAGTTTTGTTGTTGGATGTAGCAGTCTTCATTTACTCCTGACATCTGAGCCACTGAATATGCAGAGGATTAACATTAATTTCATTTTAGAAGGAAATGTGCCCGGCTATCAACGTTTGCGTAAATTATTTGTCATCTAGCTTCACCTACAGCATAAGTGGGTTTTTATATGCATCTTTGGAAAAAAAAAAATCCTTTCTTAATAATGTGATAGTTAGCAAGCTTCGTGGCTAAATGCGGCTAAAGTAAACGTTACGGCTCGTTGCCCCACAGAAGAGAGGGGCAGGGTGAGCAGAGCTCATTAGCATTTAAAGGCAAATGCACTAAAACAGCTTGCTTTGAAAAGGGCTGATTTTGACAAGGTAAAAAGGTTTTGTTTTACACTACCACCGAGAAATTTTAACCAAAGTATGTTATAGGCTCATTAAGACCCTAAAGAATCATATCAACTTGTGGAAAATGGGCCTCTGATGACCCCTTTAAATACTTTTTTTTTTCCATATACAGGTGTATCTCAATAAATTAGAATGTTGTGGAAAAGTTCATTTATTTTAGTAATTCGACTCAAATTGTGAAACTTGTGTATTAAATAAATTCAGTGCACACAGACTGAAGTAGTTTAAGTCTTTGGTTCTTTTAATTGTGATGATTTTGGCTCACATTTAACAAAAACCCACCAATTCATCTCAACAAATTAGAATATGGTGACATGCCAATCAGCTAATCAACTCAAAACACCTGCAAAGGTTTCCTGAGCCTTCAAAATGGTCTCTCAGTTTGGTTCACTAAGCTACACAATCATGGGGAAGACTGCTGATCTCACAGTTGTCCAGAAGACAATCATTGACAGCCTTCACAAGGAGGGTAAGCCACAAACATTTATTGCCAAAGAAGCTGGCTGTTTACAGAGTGCTGTATCCAAGTATGTTAACAGAAAATTGAGTGGAAGGAAAAAGTGTGGAAGAAAAAAGATGCACAACCAACCGAGAGAACCACAGCCTTGAGAGGCGTGTCAAGCAAAATCGATTCAAGAATTTAGGTGAACTTCACAAGGAATGGACTGAGGCTGGAGTCAAAGCATCAAGAGCCAGCACACACAAACGTGTCAAGGAATTTGGCTACAGTTGTCGTATTCCTCTTGTTAAGCCACTCTTGAACCACAGACAATGTCAGAGGCATCTTATCGGGGCTAAGGAGAAGAAGAAATGGACTGTTGCCCAGTGGTCCAAAGTCCTCTTTTCAAATGAGAGCAAGTTTTGTATTTCAATTGGAAAACAAGGTCCTAGAGTCTGGAGGAAGCCCAAGTTGCTTGAAGTCCAATGTTAAATTTCCACAGTGTGTGATGATTTGGGGTGCAATGTCATCTGCTGGTGTTGGTTGTGTTTTTTGAAAACCAAAGCCACTGCACCCATTAACCAAGAAATTTTAGAGCACTTAATGATTACTTCTGCTGACCAGCTTTTTAAAGATGTTGATTTCGTTTTCCAGCAGGATTTGGCACCTGCCCACACTGCCAAAAGCACCAAAAGTTGATTAAATGACCATGGTGTTGGTGTGCTTGACTGGCCAGCAAACTCACCAGACCTGAACCCCATAGAGAATCTATAGGGAATTGTCAAGAGGAAAATGAGAAACAAGAGACCAAAAAATGCAGATGAGCTGAAGGCCACTGTCAAAGAAACCTGGGCTACCATACCACCTCAGCAGTGCCACAGACTGATCACCTCCATGCCACACCAAATTGAGGCAGTAATTAAAGCAAAAGGAGCCCCTACCAAGTATTGAGTACATATACAGTAAATGAGCATACTTTCCAGAAGGCCAACAATTCACTAAAAATGTTTTTTTTTTTTTTTTTTTTTTATTGGTCTTATGAAGTATTCTAATTTGTTGAGATAGTGAATTGTTGGGTTTTTGTTAAATGTGAGCCAAAATCATCACAATTAAAAGAACCAAAGACTTAAACTACTTTAGTCTGTGTGCACTGAATTTATTTAATACACAAGTTGAATTACTGAAATAAAGGAACTTTTCCACAACATTCAAATTTATTGAGATGCACCTGTATATTTTAAAATATACAAAAATGGCCAAAAAAGTATGTTTCTGTAAATATATTGTCTACCAATATATTTTTTGGCCATTTTTTGTATATTTTGAAAATATATTGTAAGTGAGTATGTGTGTGTGTACCTACTTAACCATTTTGAGACAACTGGAGAGTCCCTACAAGGACAGCTGACCAGACGTGTGTGTGTGTGTGTGTGTAAAGCATTTTAAAAATAAAAATGTCCCATCTATATACAGTATTTCGGTTTAAAAAAAAATACATTCACATATGTCACGTGAAGAATTTTTTGATTTTGATTTAAAATTCTAAAACAAAAAAACAATAATGATAATATAATATATAAACAATATTAAACATTTTAAGTCTTTATAAATCTAGTTTTGATCTCTAGCAGGCCATCCACATCTACATCCACAAGACTGGAAATGTGTTTTCTTGCCCCTGAAATGCATTTTGAAATCTATTTTGGTATGGTATGAAGGTTGGCTAAATATATTTTCAATTTCAAAATTATATTTTATTGGGCTTCACTGCTGGCAACATATATTTACCATACAGTATATTTCAAATGTATTTAGGCCACCTTAGAATTAAAAGTTTCTATCTGACAATTTTGTCAGGGTTGAGTTATTCACATATTCTTATTCTGTGACAACTTATTTACATTATGTGTTGTTTCTTTTGTAAGCTGTGTACATTTTGGGCCTCTTTTTAGAAACCAAAAATAGTTTTATCTACTAAGTCTATGGAACACAAAAACTTTGAAGTTCTCAAAAGTGCTCAGAATGCAGATAGAGCCTTATAATTCCAAGGTGACGATATGGGTAAATTTAAATAAATTAAATGAAGTAAATATTAAATAGAATAATTATGTTGTGTATATGGTATACACTACACAACTTTTAGAATCGGAACAGAGTTTTAGCATCATAAACTTACCGTCTTTATAAATAGTCACACAGAGGAAAAACTGGCCATCTTAAACTAAATGTGTGATGGGTGAAAATCAGGTCAAACGTCATGTAGTGTATTCCAGCCTTGACTTTTAGAATCAAATTGACTTTTTCGTGCCTTACTAAACTTACTTTAAAACTCAAATGTTGCCATCTGATGGCTTTTAAAGTTGCAGAACTTTTGAACAAGCAGCTTGGCCTGATTTTCTTTTTTTTTTTTAAACAATTGGTCTTTTTTTTTTTTTTTTGGTAAGGACCTTCTGAACTGTTTATTTTTATAAATACATAATACTTGTCTCGAAAGACCACAGAAACATGCACACGCATTGACTACAGATAAGATCTATACTGTACGTAGACCAAAAACTGGCACGCATTTCTAATTTGCAAATGAACTGCTTTTGTCTTTCCAGGTCATTGACACCCTGTCAAAACTCTCTCATACGCCTTTTGCACAACAGAAAGGCATCAGGTGAGTATCAGTCGCACAAAGTAAAAATTGTCCTATTCTCAGAGCTAAAACAAAGGGTTCTGTACCGATTTCACAGGTCATTTCCCACAGAGGAAAGCACTGAAAATGAAGACATATATATCCATTTGGCAGATCTTATTGAGTAAGTATGAAGCTTTGTCAACCTATCTGGGCAGTTGTTCTGATTGGAAGCAATGAGATACTAGTTTTCGACTGAAACTCATTAGCACTTGAGGTTTAGTCACCCACATATATGTTGTTTCGGAGAAACAATTCATATTTTCAGTATTGTATGAATTCCATAAGCTACTTATATGTTGTGTGGGAGGAATATGAATGGCTGATTAATAATAAGTGTGAAAACAGGAAGTTTCTGTATAAATAGAGCCATGCGTAGCAGTGTGATGTATTGCATTTAAAAACCAGTAGCTGCAAAGTCTGAGCGTTTTGTTCATATTTTTATATGAAGACCTAATCTGAATGTGTTTGCTTGAACAGCGAGGAGCTGGAGGAAGATATTTATGACCCCGTATACGGAGATGTAGAGGGAGGAGAGGTGTATGAGGATCTGATGAGGACAGAAGCTGCTGCGTCTCAAGCGGTACTCAGATGACTCAGTACCACACACACACGCTCTCCTAATGCATCAAAGTGTTGATTTCCTTTGTAAAACACCTACTCCTACTCCTACCAGAAATATGGTCGTTGTTTCTTAAGTATCTTAATGAGTAAATTCACTGTAAACACGAAAAGCACCAGAAATAACTTAACTTCTGCTCTGAGCATATGTGACCCTTTAAAACTTTATTAGGTTGTGTTTTAAAGCAGCGTTTTTTTTTTGGCTGGCTAGCTGTAGACTGAAAAAGTGAGTTGTGTTGACAGAAACAGGCCGAGGTGGACATCAGAAGCTGCTGTCTTTTAGAGATCAAACAGACAGAAGCCAAATACACTGAGACCCTGGAGACAATAGAGAAGGTGAGATTCACATTCGGAGGATAGAGAATTTTATCATGCCGTGCTTCACATCTAGTGATGGACAGCTGCTCTGCTGTTGCCACACAATGTAGGATATAACTTTTCTACATGGAGCTGAAAAACATTTTATTTCTGTCTTAACAGTACTTTATGATTCCGCTGATAAAATTCATCTCGGCAATAGACATTGACAAGATTTTCAGCAATATACCAGTGAGTAAAGCTGACCATAGTGTTTGTAATTTTTTTTTAGAAAAAATTTTTTTTAGAACATTTCAACCACATTTAAATCATTCATTTTTATATGTATATTTGTGCTTCACAGGACCTGGTTAAAGTTCACAAAGGCCTGTTGGCTGAGATTCAAGACTCTGTTCAAAATAAAAATGCAGAAAACCTCCACCAAATCTTCATTACTTACAAAGACAGGTACTGTGTAAAACCAGCACATTCAAGCACATGAATACATTCATTTTATTTTCCAATAAAAACATCTAAACATTCCTAAAACAAGATAAAGTTACAGGAGAAGCAAAACTTTTAAGACTTGTTATAATGTGATAAGTAAACAATATATAGATTATATATTATACTATTACATTATACATTACCAGTCAAAAGTTTTTGAACAGTAATGTTTTTCAAAGAAGTCTCTTCTGCTCATCCAGCCTGCATTTATTTGATCCAAAGTACAGCAAAGACAGTAAAATTTTCAAATATTTTTACTATTCAAGATAACTGTTTTCTATTTGAAAATATTTAAAAATGTAATTTATTCCTGTGATTTTAAGATCGTTACTTCAGTCACATGATCGTTCAGAATCATTCTAATATTTTGATTTGATGCTCAAAACATGTATTATTATTATTATTATTATTATTATGTTGAAAACAACTGAGTAGATTTTTTTCAGGTTTCTTTGATGAATAGGAAGTTCAGAAGAACAACATTTATCTGAAATAGAAATCTTTTGTAACATTGCAACAGTCTTTATCATCACTTTTGATTCATTTAAGCATCCTTGGTAAATAAAAGTGTTCATTTCTATAATTTATTTCCCCCCAAAAATTTAAAAAATACTGACTGGTATGCTGAATGGTATAGTGTACCAATCCTGAAAAAAGGTACTCAACTATTTTAAAAATTAATAATAATGTTTATTGAACAGCATATTAGAATGATTTCTGAAAGATCATGTGACACTGATAATGATGCTGAAAATTTAGCTTTGTTCACAGGAATTAATTACATTTTAAAATATATTCAAATAGAAAGCGGTTATTTTAAATAGTAAAAATATTTCACAATATTACTGCTTTTTGCCGTATTTTGGATCAAATAAATGCAGGCTTTGTAAGCAGAGGAGTATTCTTTAAAAAACATTAAAAATCTTACTGTTTAAAAACTTTTGACTGCTTGTGAATGTGTGTGTGTGTGTGTGTATATATTTATAGATGTATTTTTCTTACCTTACTGGTGTTACTTTAAACATAAGCCTTACTAAATTTAGTATAAACACCAAATAATAATCAGATTATCCTAAATTTTATGTATTTATTTATTTGTTTGTTTATTACGTTTTATGTGAAATGTTCAATGCTCAAAAAAAGCAATTATATTGAGAAAAAATGACGTAAATGTAAGGAATGACAGATGCCAAAATTGATTTAGAATCAAATTTTGTGGAAATCTGCAGAGCTTTCACTAAATTTCTGCAGAGCTAGTTAATATTTAATATTTCTAGAATGATATTGCTAAGCACTGCTGATGTGTGTGTTTTTTGCTAACATTTCTCCTGTCTGCTTTAGGCTTCTGCTCTATGGAAAATACTGCAGTCATGTAGAATCAGCCATTTCTTTGTTAGACTTCATCTGTAAGGAAAAAGAGGGTGTTCGGCTGAAACTAGAGGTTTCATTTTCTGTCATATTTACAATATTTCTTTCTCATTTCATAATCATTACCCAGAAAAGCTCCTTTTATTTAAAATGTGCTTTTCTCATACCCACATCACTGAAAGATGTTTTTGTCTTTTGAGGTTCTGTGGAGTTTTCTGTTTTCCAGATTCAGTTTATTCTGTGTTGCAGGAATGTTCGAAGAGAGCCAACAATGGGAAATTCACTTTGAGAGACTTACTTGTGGTTCCCATGCAGCGAGTACTGAAATACCCATTACTGCTTCAGGTACAGTAACATACACACTATTAACATTATATACTGTCCTCTTTTAACACTTTGAGTTAACACTAGAGGAATGCATATCATGATTTTGATCAGCTTTTCTGGATGCAGTATTTTGTTAAAACAGCCGTTTGATTGTCCTACTGATATGTACCACATGGGGGAGCCGTCTGGCTAGTTTTCTCTTATTTTCTGACCACAACCCTACATGAATTCACAGAATTTGTCATCACTGCTGTAGGAAAGTTTTACTTTCCTGTTTTGTGCAGAGAAAAAAAACAAAACAAAACAAAAGAAGTACAGTTTGTTCAAATCAATACAAGAGGTCATTACATTTAAGTCAACAAGAAACTGCAGTCACAACCCATTTTACGTCCATAATTTGACACTTTTCTGAGCATTGCAGGATAGCCAAAAATGTAAGGTGGCTTTTGGGAATTTAGCTTATTGAGAAAGTAGGTATTACTGGTGTAGAATGAGAGATAAAGATTATAAAGAAACATATTTGAAGATAAAAACACCCATCCATCAAGTTGTGCACAATGGCTTAGAAAATGTATTAACAGAATAAATAGGAACATTTTTTATTTCAGTTTTGATTTTAATTGAAAATTAAGTTTTGCAATTTTTGCAAAGTGACAGATGATAAGTAACTTACTTTATAAGGTATAAATGTTGTTAAATAGTGAAATCTAGCAGGTTAGGGTAGATTCCGAAGTCATCTGATCAAATTTTGAGACCAGTCTCTCAAATCTTCTAGCAGCACCAGCAGAGTACATTTTAGCCGTATTGAACAGAATGGCCTAGAATAAAAAAAAAAAAATTCCCCTCTCATTCCTTGGGACTTACCAAGATCAATGTACCTGGTGGATTTTATTTCCATCCAACTAGATTTAGAACAGGAAGTGAGTCTGTATCTTGGCGTATTGACATTTTATAAATAGAAAATTCACCCAAAATGTAAATAATTTATAACATTCCAAACTTGAATGGCTTTTTCCTGTGGAACACAAAAGATGTTTTTTAAATGTTTTTTTCTCTCCATACAGTGAAAGTTACTAAGGCCCAATAGTGTTTAGACCTTTCAGACTTTTAAAATATATTGTTCTGTGTTACAAAAACAATTTCATTTGTAAATATTAGTATACCTGCTGATAATCTTTGAACTACTGTACCTAAAATGACCACCAGAGGTGCTATGACCAAAGAAATCTAACACAACTGTTTGCAGCCTATTTCTTTTTAACTTTGCCAGAAAACAATTTGATAAGCTTCTAAGAATTGTGTAACAAAAGCTACTTTAATATGTATGTATTAGACTGATTAACTTAATTACTAACCATGTACAAAGATCACCAAGAGTTAACAAACTTATATGAAAATAGTAGTAGCTTCTTTTGTCTTTCTGTATGATTTTACTGTTAACTTACAATAAATATGTTTCCTAATAAGTCATGTCACTTTTATTAAATTAACTATAGGTATTGTATACCTGTGTGTAGTATTACCATCAGAGTTACTACATTAGTCCATGCTAAAATTTTGTAATTTTGTGAGAGATCCTTCACCACAGGACAGTGATTGCATGAGAACAGAAGTGAGTGGACAAGTGTTAGAGACGTGTGTCGCCACACACCTGCCAGCCTGATACACACACACACACACACACACACACACACACACACAAACAAAAGCAGGGACAGGTGGCAGTGTTTCTGACACTCTGCCCCATGCGGCCCTGTTCTCAAACACATTGTGCCCACTTTCTCTGGAATGACTCAGAGATACCTAATATACAATATATTATTGTAGCTGATATACCAGTCAAAAGTTTTTAAACAGTAAGATTTGTAATGTTTTTTAAAGTCTTCTGCTTACCAATTTGATCCTGCATTTATTTGATCCAAAGTACAGCAAAGACAATACAATTTTGAAATATTTTTACTATTTAAAATAACTGTTTTCTATTTGATCTTAACATGTAATTTATTCCTGTGATTTCAAAGCTGAATTTTTAGCATCATTACTCCAGTCACATGATCCTTCAGAAATCATTCTAATATTCTGCTCAAAAAACATTTATTATTATTGTTATTTTGATGCAAACAGCTGAGTAGAATTGTTTCAGGTTTCTTTGATGAATAGTAAGTTCAGAAAAACAGCATTTATCTGAAATAGAAATCTTTTGTAACATTATAAATGTCTTTATCACCAATTTAACGCACTCTTGCCAGATAAAAGTATTAATTTCTATCATTTTTTTCCCCAATAAATAAATAAATAATGAATGAATGAAAATTTTTAATGGTATAGTGTACAATGTTTCAAAAGCTGTTTATTTTAGATAAATGCTGATCTTTGGATATTTCTATTCATCAAAGAATCCTGAATGTAGTCAACTGTTTTAAATATTGATAATAATAATAATAATATTAATAATAAATGTTTCTTAAACAGCATATTAGATTGATTTCTAAGGGATCATGTGACATTGAAGAATGGAGTTTAGCTTTGATCACAGGAATAAATTAGATTTCATTATATATTCACAATATTACTGATTTTGCTGTATTGTGGATCAAATAAATGCAGTTATCAAATAAATAATTATTTAAAAAACATTAAAAACATTAAAAATCTTACTGTTCAAAAACTTTTGACTAGTATATATATATTAGTTGATGGTTAATGGCCTAAAGCCATAAAGTTTATGGCCCCAAAACACATGAAATCTAATTTTCTAATTACGAACCTAGTATAAGCCCCATAAATACGTTGTTTCTTAAAAACATTAAAAACATTAAAAATCTTACTGTTCAAAAACTTTTGACTAGTATATATATATATATAAAGAGTTCAGATGCAAAACCAGCTAAATCCATCTTAGCTCTGAGCTTTCTTTAAAAATGCATTTTTATCAGGCTCAGATGTTCTGTGTAAGTACCAGTACTTCTGATTGGGCTGAGGCTTGTATTTTAGCGAGTTTGAAGAAAAAGTATTTGATGGACGTATAATATGTGTCAAGAGCATTCACTCAGTATCATTATCTCATTTTTGACCGAGATGGCTTTTAGCTGGTTTTGCATCATATATAGTTTATGGTTTATGGCCCCAAAACACATGAAATCTAATTTTCTAATTACAAACCTAGTATAAACCCCTTGAATACGTTGTTTCTTATCTGTTTTAGGTTTATTTTAGTGTCACTGAGATACTATTAATGTTTTTAAATTATTTGTCATTTTTAGATTTTCATTTTAATTTAGTTTTTAGTAATTTGTGTTTTTGTTTTTTTGTGTTAAATATACGTCAGTATATTTTTTATAAATTGTAGGATTTTATTTTACTTCGGTTCATTTCATAATGTTTATTTTATTTCAAGTAATGAAAATGTTTTTTTTTCTTTAACATCTAATTATCTAAGATAATCTTGATCTGATTAAAATGGTTGTTTTCTCACTCTGAAGGTTCATGTAGTTTTTCATGTAGTTTCATGTAGTTTTTCGTTATTTATGATGTGATGCGACTGTAACGTCCCACATTGCTCCTATGTGACATGCAATATATTTTGAATGATAAATGCCTAAATAAGAGAGGAATTTTAGACACTGCATATTCACTATTGTGTAAATGTAGTAAATACAGTCTGACACTTACGTCATTTATGTTATGTTGTTTTCAGTCCTCTCTTCGTCTTGCATTTTTGGATTTCTTGCCTTCGTGCTGATGCGTAAGTCATTACTATGGTAGATACTGATCACTGTACACTGTCTGAACAAATGAATCAGATTTCATAATTTGCAAAATGACAGTGTAGAAAAAAAAAAACACTAAAAACTAATGGTCCAGATACAGATCACCACTAGCAGTGAGTTTTGAGACAGAAATAAAGATGAATGCTTGAAAGGGGCAGGATTTACTAGTAGAGCTACAGGGACGAGTACTGAAATCTTATTCATCCGTAAGGCAGGTAATTGGCTCTCCATAAGCTCCTGCTCCGTGTTATACCTCCAATACGTTTAGGAATATATGCACACCTGATTCTAGGTGCACGTTCTCATACGCACATTCCTAAACACACATGCTTGAGCTTCCATCAAAGTCACAGCAGTGGTCTGGGTCAGAATGTAAATCTGGAAAGAGTGCTGAACTTTCTAATCACCTTGTTTACTCGCTACGATTGGGCTGTTTGTCTCTCTCTCCAGCAGCATTCGATTGCACTCTGAAAACAAATGCATGTTTCTGATGAGCTGCACAGATTTCACACTTGGAACAACACCATTTCTCTCCTAGTGTGTTTGTGTGCTCGTGAAGCTGTTTGCGCACAAATCCAAAGGGCAGATTTGTTTATCAAGTTAATTAGTTATGTTATAGCATGGATCTCAAAAGGTTCTGTTGACGTTCTTGTCTATATCATGAAATAAATCTGGTCCAAATCAAAATGTCCGGCATTCCCTCAATGCTAACCCGGCGGCGTACTCATTGGAAACTTGGCACCGTGGTCAATCTGTTCTGTCCCTGGCTTTTCTGAAGAAGTTTTCAGTGAAGAAGTCTAGTCCAGACTCTTCTGAGTTTTGATGATTATGTTGTGTCTTCATTTCATGACAGAACAAAGACTGAACATAACTCTGATTTAGTTTCAAAAACATATATGTGTGACCGAGATAAAAAAAAAAAAAATCTAGTTTAAAACATGTCAAATGCTTAGAAAGGTTTTCAAAAACTTATATACACACTCTCAGAAATAAATGTACAACAGCTGTCACTGGGGCGATACCTTTTCAAAAGGTACATGTTTGTACCTAAAGAGTCCACTTAGAACCATATTAGGTACCATATAGGTACAAAAGTGTACCTTTTGAAAAGGTACTGCCCCAGCTTTTGTACCTTTATTTCTGAGAGTGCAATTTTCACAAAAATATTGAATTTGTTAAAAGTGTAATCTTTGAAGGCCATACTGCCTGATTTGATGGACATCAAAATAAATTCAAATATTAATAATCAGTGAAGCATTTTTATACATGTCATCAAGATTTTGAACAACATATTGTGGCCACTATTTAATGAAACTAAAATGAGGGAGCATATTAATACAACGTGGCCATGATTTACACTACCAGTCAAAAGTTTATGAACAGTATGGTTTTTATGTTTTTTAAAGAATTCTATTCTGCTCACCAAGCCTACATTTATTTGATCCAAAGTACATCAAAAGCAGTAAAATTAGGAAATATTACAATTCTAGAAAGAAATTATATAAACTAATACTTTTATTTAGCTTTAAATTGTTCAAAAGTGATGATAAAGACATTTCTAATGTTACAAAAGATTTCTATTTCAGATAAATGTTGTTCTTCTGAACTTTTTATTCATCAAAAAATAAAAAATTCTACTCAGCTGTTTTCAACATAATAATAATAATAATAATAGTAATAACAATAGATTTCTGAAGGATCACGTGACTGGAGTAATGATGCTAAAAATTCAGCTTCAAAATTAAAAATTAAAAATTATATTTTAAAATGTATTCAAATAGAAAACAGTTATTTTAAATCATAAAAATATTTCAAAATTGTACTGTTTTTGCTGTATTTTTGATCTAATAAATGCAGGCTTGGTGAGCAGAAGAGACTTCTTTAAAAAAAACTTAGGTAGTGTACCTAAAATGATGAAAAGAATTAATAAAATGTGTGATGATATCTATTTTTTCACAGATGTCATGCGCGTAGGTCTATATTTTTGTTAAAAAATATTTTCTAATAGGAAATAATAAAATGCTACTTCTTTCTTTTCAAGAATGTCACTGTTCTAATGAAGATTTGTTTTCCTTCCTTGTGATATCTGGACAGTTTCATCATATCGTTACAACTTTATGCTCCAAAATTTATTTCAAAAATGAAAAACATGCTCATCTTAGAAGTAGCGTGTTAAAGTCATTTTTCTCTCTTTTTTATATAGGAATTGGTGAAATATACTAGTGACAAAGAAAAGAGCAACCTACGATTAGCCCTTGATGCCATGAGAGTAAGTATACATTTCTTATGGAATCTACAGTAAAATCTTTCAGAAAGTACAGATTTTAAGATGTTTGGACATTATTAAATGCTTAAAGAACACATAAAATGTCTTTACAAGTGCAATTTTATTTCATGCTTGATGTATTTTCTACTGAAACTAAATGTTTGGCAGAGCTTGTCCATTTAAAGGGAACTCCGGGTATTAAAACATGTATGGCTTAAAGGTCCTATATTGTCAATTGTCAATAATGTCACTGTAATTTCCTGGCTTTTTTCATGAAACTGAGGTCTGTGGGCTATATAACTACCATAGAAGTTTCAAAACAGTCAATCTACAGTAAAATGCACACAGCCTGCATAAAGTAGCTGTGCCTTTTCACAAGCCGCTGTGATTTCCGTAAAAAAGTGACATCCGAACTACTCCGTCACCACCTTTAGTCACCACCCAGAGTACCAACCACCATCCCACCCTCCTTTTGCCAAACCCACAGACAACTTGCGTCCATGCCATGGCTGAGCAACAACAACACTGAAAAAGTCGAGAAAACGCTGTTCAGTCGATGGATGTCAGGAAACTACATCATTGTACAGGCTTCCGAACAACATTAATATAAGAAAGCAGTGACACATCAGCTATAGCCTCTTTCACACAGCGATTCTGAGTGACAGTGCGTCACTCAAAAATGAACAGGCCAATCAGAAGAGAGGTTCATGAATATTAATTAGACGGGCCAAAAAGTTCTTGACAGAGCTCCTAAGAGAGGAGCTGTAAAAATATATTGAGATGGTTTTTGGCACTTATACCACAAATATATATTCTTAAGGACATCAACAGCTAAAATAAACCTCCAGAAAGGTGTACAATATGTGACCTTTAATGTAACATAAATGATGTCTCTTACTAAAATATGTAGCACAAAACCCATGAAAGATTTACATTATTTAAAAAATCCACATTGTTTTCTACATGTTTTGCACTATGGGGGGCACCATTGTTTCGATGATGTCAAATGGTTGCACTCTGTGAGCTACTGGTGCTACCTGTTACACAACGTGGAACACACAACTCGGAAAATAAAATATTGATACAATGCCACATTGCGTTGCTTTTGATTGTAATTTTCAGTGGAAGGGCAACAAGAGAAGCAATGTAATTCTTTACTGATTTCCTAGTGATAAGAAGACAAGAAAAGAATGGGAAGATGCCTGTGGACGAATAAAACTTCCTAAAGATTCGCGTCTTTGTTTACTCCACTTTAGCCCTGATGGCTTTGAGGCTTTTAGTAGACCACAGCTACTTGAAATAGCTTGCAAACAATAGAGACATCGTGGCAGGATGTAAACATGCCAACGCAGCCACTGAAAGAGTTTCTCAGCGTGGTTTGCACTCGATATACGGGTGCGTTTAGACTCTTTGTTAGGAAAAAATCGATGGTACGCCAGTTGGTTTAAACCTGTATGCTTATATCCATCGCCACCTGTAAGCTTTTTCAGTAGATGTCATCGTCTTAGTATTTTATTTTCAGAGTTGTGCTGTGGTAATAATCATCTCATCATCAAATGGTGCCCTCCATAGTACATATAAAATGATATGCAACAATTTTTAATACAACAAAGGTAGCCAATAGACTTTCATTTTGTCGCAGTCATGACCACAAATGGCTACTTGCTAGCTGGTTGCAGGTCGTATGTAGATTTTAGGAAGTGCTGTGCAGTTTCGTCTGTGTTCAGGAGTACACTAGATCTCCTCAAAGCTAACACGCAGACTAAAAGCCACAAAACTCTCAACTTAAGATGTCACGCTCATTACCAGCCTTGATTTCTCTTTAGTATCTGACATCAGTATAAGATCATCCCTGCATATACTCGGTAATGTTTTCTTTAATATCGATGAGATTATGGGATTCTAGTATGTGAAACGATGTCAACGGCTCGTTTCAGTCTCACTGGCAGAGTAGGTTGAAAGCAGATTAATGGCTATGTGAGACGGCGCAATGGAACAGAGGCCTGCGATGATTTAATTTGTTGGAATTATCATCTCAGTGTTGATTGGTTTAGCCAGATGGGAGCTGGGAGAGTTGCTCAGACAGGGACTGAACTCATCTACCTGCCTGCCTGTAAAATGGTGTGTTTAATTTAGACTCATAAGCGAGTGTTTGAGCAGAAGCTGCCTTTTAAAATGGAAATCAGCCGAGATCCACGTCATCCCAGCGGGGTCCTTTGAAAGGCCTCTTTCAGTATTTGGAGATGTTTGTACTCACTAATGAAATGAAATAATTTCCTGTGGAGAGATAAATACTGGATATATTTCTCATTCAAAACATGATGCTTTTCGTTCATTTCATAATTCTTTTATTACTAATTATATTGTATTATCAGCTCAATTTGAGAACAGATTTTCATAAAAAGAACAGGATTTTCATGTTTTTTAGTATTTGGTTTGTCTCTCTGTTGCTTTAATGTCAGCAGCTCTCAAGCCCTAAAACCTGATGATCATTTTTGGGATCAGTTTTGATCAATGCTTCCTTATTGAATATTTTACTTTTTTTTTTTTTTTAGCAAGGATGCATTAATTTGATTACAAAAGTTACAATAAAGACATTTATAATGTTACATAAATGCTGTTCTTTTGAACTTTCCTGAAAATGTATTATGGTTTCCACCAAAATATTAAAGGAGAAGTCCACTTCCACAACAAAGATTCACATATAATTTACTCACCCCCTTGTTATCCAAGATCTTCACGTCTTTCTTTCTTCAGTTGTAAAGAAATTGTTTTTGAGGAAAACATTTCAGCATTTTCTCCATATAATGGACTGATATGGTGCCCCGATTTTGAACTTCCAAAATGCAGTTTAAAGTGGTCATCGGATGCTAAGTTTACTTTTACATGCTGTTTGAACATTAATGTATGTTGGTAGTGTATGTACACATCTACCCTATAATGATAAAAATCCATACAGTGGTTTTTAATTAATCTGTAAAAATAATATTCCCTTTTTCAAATCGAGCCATTCTCAGATGTCTGTCGTTGTGATGTCACACCAACAGAGGCCGCTCCCACGATAGTTGATTGGCATGAGCGTCTTACCTGAGATCAGTTGTAACAGTCCAACCTCCATGTTTTGATGCCGGAGCAGGGATGTAAGTTAAACAAGAATTGAGCAATTGAGGTGTTGTGTTGCTGGGTGTAATAATGAACATAGTGGTCGTCATTTACTGACATCTGAGCCGCTGAAGATGCAGTGGATTACGTTTGTTTGTGAAGGGAATGCGCCTCCTGATCTACATATATCCGTCTATGTTCGTGCGAATCATTTGTGATCCAACTTCACTTACAGCAGAAGTGAGTATAATGGTTTTTTTATGAATCTTTGTGATCGCCTTTCCTAATAATGTCCTAGTTAGTAAGTTTAGCGGCTAAACGCGGCTAAACGCGACTAAAGTAAACAGGCTCGTCACTCCACAGAGAGAAGAGAGGGGCAGGGCGAGCAGAGCTCATTTGCATTTAAAGCAGCCTTGACCAGAACATGATGATTTTTACAGAGCTGATTTTGACAAGGTAAAAAGGCTGTTGTTTTAAACTACCATTGAGAATTTTTAACCAAAGTCTATAATAGACTTTTCATTAAGACCCTGAAGAATCATATCAGCTTGTGGAAAATGGGCATCCGATGACCCCTTTAAATGCGGCTTCAAGCGATCCCAAATGCGGTTGTAAACAATAACAGCTGAGAAAGAAGGGTCTTAACTAGCGTAACGATCGGTTATTTTCATAAAAAATAATACAATTTATATACTTTTTAATGTCAAATGCTTGTCTTGTCTTACTCTTCTTGGACTGTTTTTGTTCCGGTTCATGACAGTTAGAGTATGTTGAAAAATTCCCATCTCATGTTCTCCTGCAACTTCAAAATCATTCTATATCGCTGTTTTACCTTTTTGTTAAGGGTGTTTGATGATCTTTGAATGTTCACTTTGCAAAGACTGTGTTGGTGCTTCTGCAGCGATGTAGGATGATTTTGAAATTATTTTTGAAGTTGAGGGAGAAAATACGACCTAAATAACCTAAAGAAAATAACCTAAGTGTCTTGAACCAGAATACACAGAGTTCATGGAGAGAAAGGCAAGACGAGCATTTGAGATTAAAAAGTATTTCAGTTGTATTTTTTTAAAATGAAAATAACCGATCGTTTTGCTAGATAATTCCCTTCTTCCTCGGCTAGGATCATTTACGACCACATTTGGGAGCGTTTGAAGCCACATTTAATTTACAATTTTGGAAGTTCGGGGCACCATATCAGTCCATTATATAGAGAAAAAATGCTGAAATGTTTTCCTCAAAAAACATAATTTCTTTATGACTGAAGAAAGAAAGACATGAACATCTTGGATAACAAGGGGGTGAGTACATTATATGTGAATCTGTGTTTTGGAAGTGGACTTCTCCTTTAAGCATAACTGTTTTCAACATTGACAATAATAAGAAATGCTTCTTGAGCACCAAATTAGTATATTAGAATGATTTCTGAAGGATTATGTGACACTGAAGACTAAGAGTAATGGCTGCTGAAAATTTATTTTCATGTTTATTTTATTAATGTTTATTAATCTAGTTTCATTTCCTTCATTAAACAGGACCTAGCCCAGTATGTAAATGAGGTGAAAAGAGATGTTGAGACTCTGAGGGAGATTGATCAGTATCAGAGATCCATTGAGAATTTGGTAAGTTGTCATAATAAACATGACCTCATCTTAACATAACCCATAAACTTAAAAGCATATAGTTTATTCATATCATCATTGTTTTCCTGTCTGTTCATGAATGTCTCTTCACAGAACCAGTGCTTACTTTCTTATGGAAGACCGAAGGGTGACGGTGAAGTCCGTTTGGTGTCAAATATGGACAAGCGCAGACAGGACAGGTCAGGCTTAAGGCAAAAACCTTTACTCCGATCCACTCTTGCTTATACTTTCATGCCACGTCATGACGTGTCAATGTTGCAGACATATTTTTTTGTTCGACGTCGCTGTAATCGTCTGCAAGAGGCGGGGGGACAACTATGAGATGAAGGAAGTAATCGACCTCAACAATTTCAAGATCACCAATAACCCCACTACTGATAAGGACTGCAAAAAGGTCAGTAAAAAACAGGAATGTTTGTAGGCTCAGAAAACTGCACTCAAATATCAAACAGTCATATTTTTCTCATGATCCCAGCATCTGCTATTCATCATATTGTTCCATACTGATGGGTTTTATAGAGGTCGGACTAGCACAATTCAAGTGTTCTGTAGAATAGAAATCACTCCGGTACTTGCCTTTTCCACAGATGGCTCCAGTAACTCTCCTTTAGATCTCCTTTGAACTGTTAGAGTGTCATAGAGTAAAGTCTTTACTGATTTTTTTTTCCCTCTGTAAAAAGGTTTATGTCCTCTAGGATGCTGTAGGATATTCCACTAATATCCAAACCATTTTAAGGACAGTGTGACTTACCAAAGTGCATTTTTATGCAAATTAGTTGTGCTGTTGTAAGCTCTTTGAAAGCGCTTAAGTCAGTAAAATGTTCACATGCAGAACGTAGGAAAAGTGGAGGTCTTTATCATTCCTGCACTGTAAAAATGTTCTTAGATCAAATAAATAATGCTTAAAAAGCCATTTGAACTACTGCTTCTCAATGCAGCTTTTAAATGACAATATACTGTTGTTTAAGTCAACAAATATAAGTTAAAATATAAGCTAAGTTGAATTAATGCATTTCTTGGTTTAAAAAGACTAAAAAAAGATTTTAGGAGTGTTTGTTGTCTCCTAAGTATTCATGAGATGAACATTTATGCAATGCCCTTTTTGTTGTCTTTGCTCTCTATGTGCATTTATTACAGAGATGAAGAACGTAATACTGAACTTTTGAAAACCATGTAAATAAAAATAACTTTTACAGAACTGTGCAGGTTATTATTCCAATAAATGTTCTGACAGTACTTAATTTAAATATTACTTTAAATTGATACAATGACAGCATTTTTTGAAAACATATTTTAAATGTTTTACACATTTAAAATATATTTATATTAGAAATTACTTTTTTTTAAATTGCATGTTCTTAACTATAAATATTTTTTTTTTTTAATCAAATGTAAATTCATGTCACAGAAATCAGAAAAAGAAAAAAAAACCCTCTGTTTTATATTTTTACATTAACAGTGTAATCAATATTCTATTTATTAATGCTAGGTATGAATCTCATCAAGTTAGTGTTTTTAAGCATTTTACATTTATTCCAAAATAATAACTCAAGGTAGTAATAATTTAAACAATATATTTTATTGTATTATTTTTTTTTAATAGCTAACTTTAAATTATTTTAGAATTTTTTATATCATCAGTCATCAAAGATCAGTAAATACTGGTTACAGACAGATATTTACTTACAATTTCTAATTCTTACTAAAAACTCCCACAGGTCATTCATTGCAATTTTAAGTCTTATTTTGACGTAACAAAGTGGTTATGTCTAAGTGAGTCAGTTGTAGTGTTGCACGATATACCAGTACTTAAAAGGTATCAAGATACCCTCCTTTTAAAAATGGTATGATTCCGCATTTTACTAGTACCGGTACTTTAAGAATGCATTTTAATAAGAGCCGTATTTCTGCGCGTCTGTGTTAGTAAATGTTTTGTTTACTACACACAAACACGTGACGTTTGCGGTGTTTTCAGCCTCTGTCGCCTCAATATATGAGTATATGAACACATGAACATAATCTCTAGAACTGCTCTGAGAGTCACTTCATGAACACTTTACCGTTTCTTTTGCGAAAAACTAACGTCATATAATGGAGACCCTAAAGGTCTTAACAGCAACCCGTCAAAAATAAAAGTTTGGTTTATCTTGACAGTCAGAAATATATTAATATATTACTTAATGTAAACATAGTGCTACTACTAATAATAAAAATATGATTAAAACAATGTTTAAGGAATATTTACCAGAAAAAAATATTTACCAGAATTTATTTACCAGAAAATTGTAAATACACAACACAGTATTTCTAAAAAAAAAAAAAAATCAATAAATAAATAGCCTATAATAAATGAATTCTTTATCAAATCTTATTATCCTTTATAAATTCATTAAAGATGCTTTTGAATATTAAAACGTAATGAAACAATTCAAATAGAATCCAGAAAATTAATGGAAAACAGATTCACAAACAAAACTGAATTTGAGAAAAATAATAAAATGTATTTCATAGGACCTTAAAAACATGTAATTTTTGTTAAACGTTTAATAAATTGCTATTAAATTCTGCAAGTTTCATGCTTTGTGTTAATAGATAAAATAACTATGATCTCCATTTGGATCATCTGTTATTCAGTTACTTTTCCTGTTCTGTGTTTTTTCGTAGTATCGGTTCAGTAGTAGTACTGTGATATTTTAGTCAGGTGTCATATTGAAGTCAAAATTGTGGTATCGTGACAACACTAGTCAGATGTATACTTTTTTTTAAAATTAGTTTTCCCATTAACAGCATTATATTGTTCATTCAGACTGATTCACGAATGCGGGATGTGCGTAAGAGATGGGATTTATCGCATCAAACCAATCACAGCTGCACATAACCAGTCATATCCAATCATATCTCAATGGAGGCATTGCCTCCTCTCACATGACTTTCCCCCATTCATTTTCAGTTACCCCCCGCCAAACTCACTGCATGCTTTAGGGGGTCTGTTAAAACTACCTGCTGGTGATGCTGTTGGAAAAAGTTTTTTTTTTTTAGAAAAACTAGTGACTTATACACTTTTTAATTTTGTATTTTGTAATATTGCCGTGGTTTTATTTTTGTACTATGATTTTTTTTTTTTCATCCAATATTTTAAAGAGTGACTATAAGTCAAAGAATAAGTCAGACTGTCTTTTAGACTATAATAATGAGTGTAACTAAGATCAGGCTGGAGAGCCCATTGCAGACTGTGGCAGACAGATGTTACTATACTTTATGAGGGTTGATGGATGGTGACGGATCGCTGCAGCATGCCAAGTCAAATTCTGTATGCTGAACTAACCGCTGTGGAAAGACTTGGTTGCTTTTGACGGTAAACAGTCTAAAGTCTGTTCATTGTGCAGAGTATCCCATGTCATGTGAATCAGAAGAGGCCTTAGGAAGTGTACTTTGTATAGAGGCTGCAGAACTGTGTACTTAGAGCGATATGTTTTTTCAGTCTGTAAAGGTGGACAGCTCAACCTCAGGTTACCTTTGGTTTCTGATGTTCTTTTTGGGCTGAGCAATAGTGATACAGATGTAAAAATAATGCGGATATGTCTTTAAACTTTTGATATTTTTTTCTCTTTTATGCCTTTCACCAAAAGGAAGGTTTCTTCTGAACAGATGGTCTGGTGAAGTCTGTCTCAAGGAGACCTTGGCCAGGCAAAGCCCTGCTGGCTTTTCTGTTTGAAGTGCCTTTCTGCCCCTCCTCAGGACACATACACACACTTAATACACTGATGGATCTTATTCCTTCACGTCTTTGACAAGCCCTGTACACATCTGCAGACTGTCTCGACAACACATTCACACAGACGTTGCCACATTAAAAATCTTTGAGAATATACTAAAACTTTAAAACAACTATCACTTATAACTGTTAGAAACATTATCACATTATATAATGCTCAAAGCAGTAGTTCTCTCGCATTTGGCATCATTAATGTCAAACCTGACATCTTCATATGCCAAGTTTGAGCATTTTTTAATAGTCATGAAATGTATCTTTTTATTTAAATTTTTAAACAAATATTTATATTTTTACAGTTGAGGTCAAAAGTTTGCAGAATCTGCAAAATGCATGTTATTTTTTATTTAGTACTGACCTGAGTAAGATATTTTACATAAAAGGTATTTACATGTCCTCAACTGTATTTAATTTCAGTTTTATTTCAATTGCCAAAAACAATTTTTATTAGCTTTAGCTTTAGTTAAAAATAACAACACTGGACTGGATAGCATTTAGGGTGGGATGCTGCAACATAGCTCTCAGTAGTGTTCATAAATGCTACACCACACAAACTTTCACATGAACACACACATTTTCACATACACACTGAATAGTAATAGTTAGTGATGAATGTGTCCACTCCCTCAAGGTTGCCTCTGGCTGTCTGTTGCTGTGTAAAATAAAATGAGCCCCTTTTTCCCTCACCCACCAACCCTCACTGCCATCACACATCACTGCTTTAAACCAAACACCATAACCCCTTAATATTCCAATACAGCAACTTTATGTGTCATTTTATTAATAAAACGTCTTAATATATTTACATATTTAAAAGTTAGATTGTTAAATGTAAGTGTAATTTGTATTTTTAAGCAGCTATTTTGCTATTTCTCTTGTCTTCTGGCAGTGGTGCTATGGGTTCTACCTTACTCACCAGCAGGGGCAGACTGGATTTGAGTTCTTATTCAAGACAAAAGAGCTGAAGAAGAAATGGCTGGACCAGTTTGAGATGGCCATGTAAGTTTGAAACGCCGAATCGCAAATCTGTCACCACCCTCACGTAGTGCCAAACCTGAATGGGTTTTCTTTGTTCGGTGGAACACAAAAGGAGAAATTTGTTTTGCTCTTTTCTGTGCTCTTTTCAGTAAAGAAGAACCAGAGATTTCAAGCTTTAAAAAAAACATAAAAGGTATTGGAAGGCATAAAAGTATAAAAAGTCAGTTCAGTAATAATCTTCCCCTCCATTAAGTTGTTAACCGAATCTTTGAGTCCATCTCATTTAAATCAGTTAAGAAACATAAAATTTATGAACTGAATCAATCAAATAATTTTAAGGAATAGTACACCCAAAAATGAAAATTTGCTAAAAACATACCATCAGGCCGTTCAAGATCAATACAAGTTTGTTCATTGAATTTGGAGAATTTTACCATTACATCATGGGACCTCTGCAGTGCATAAGTGGCATCAAAATGAGAGTTCAAACAGCTGATAAATGCATAATCCAATCCACACGGCTCCAATGAAGTGAAAAGCTGTGTGTTTTTTTATCAAATTTAAGAAACACAAGAAACCAAGGAACATATTGGAAGACAGAACTGAACATAACCACATGCTACAACCACAGTAAAGACAACAACCAACCGGGAATATAAGAAGCATTAAATTTTATATACACACAGGGCAAGGGCTAAAAGGGGGGGAACAATGGCAGAATAGGTAGAGCGGAACTGGCAGAGTGTGGAGCCAGGGCAGGGCAGACAGAGCAAGAGGCCAGAATGGAGTCACCAGAGCGGGGAAGCCAGGGCAAAGCAGGTAGAGCAGGGAGCCAGTAAAGAGAGATGACCACAGCAGAGCTAGCAGAGATGACCACAAGGACAGAGCAAAAGACCACCACAGTGGAGCTGGAGACCACAGTGGAACCCAAAATCAAGGCAGACATGAAGACCACCACAGTGGGACTGGTGGAGCTGGAGACCTAGATGGGCCTGACAGAGCTGAAGAGCACCAGAGTGGCCCTGATGGAGATGACCACCAGGATAGAGTCGAAGACCATTGGGGTTAAGAAGACCACTGCAGTGGAGATGGAGACCAAAATGGTGTGGAGCTGGAAATCAAGGTGGAGCTGTAATGAATGAAAATGGGAAGCTCAGAGAGTTCAGAAACAGCCTCTGGTGGGTGAAATGTGTGGTGGGCCAAGCTCCACAGCCATTTGAGCTTTAGCCCTTAAGTGTTTGTCGCGGGATTCCCTACCATTACACTCACGGTGAAGGGGGATCTGCTTAGCTGAATTTCACACTCCACAAACTCACAAAGAGTACCTTGAGGACCATCACAGAGTGGCTGTGTTTTTAGTGGGTCATTGAGTGCAGTGAGATCAAAAGAGCTGAGCGATCCGCTTAGAAAATGTTTATGGTGTGAAACATCCAGAAACTCTCAAATGTGGTCCTAGAGTGGCCCTGTTTTGTAATGTGTGACCATAGCCACGGGAACATATTTTATCTGGGGGGTGCTTTTTCAGTTTTTAAATTTAGCTTTTTCAGTTTTTAAATTTAAACTTTGTGTAAGTTATTTGTTATTTTATAGGCTATTAGGCCTAAATATAGCATGGTGTAGTTTTATTCATTTTGTTAATAAATTAATCATTCTGTGTTTAATATAAGTGAGTTTGTCATTGTTGTCCATTCAATCAGTTGATGCCGAATTGCCGCTAATTCGAAAGTGAAAGTAAAATGCACGCTTGCGTTTACAAGCTATTGAAAAGCGAGAACTTGAGGGAATAGATGAACATACAAATTAATGAAGACAGAGTCCATGTGAACCAATACATATTTGTGCATTTGTGATTTTTAGTTCAAGCTTTTTTTCTTTAACATTTCTATTATTTAAGGGGATTTTACTAAATATTAACATCGCTGATAAAACGCCAAATTTTTGGTTTGTGCATTTTGGCAAATTCTCTCATCAGAAACAACAAAGTGCAGATGTACATGCAATGTAAATAAGAGATTTATTCATCATACACTGGAGACAGCTTCACTTATTATAAATGGAGCTTGTTTTAGAGTGCTTACACTCGCACTACACTGAATTCAGTGATATCTTTTGATAATGTAAATGTTCTTTGCTCCCTGTATAATTTGTTCGTTGTTTGAATAATCATGGACATGCGGCGTTATAATTAAACTTAAAATGTCTTTTTATCAAACGTGATTAGTTTAAATCCAAATTCAGTCTTATTAAAATATTTTATGACTTGCCTGAAATGTTATGATGTGCGTAGTTAATAGATTACATTGGGCTACAGTGGTTTGAGGGGCACAAGGAAAATCTTAGCTGATTTAAACTGGTCATGAGCTAGTTTTAGCTGGTCATGTGCTGGTCCTAAGTTTGTCCTAGGCAGGAGCTAGTTGCTTAGGACCAGCACATGACCAGCTAAGAACCAGCTTAAAAAAGCTAAGGACCAGCTTAAACCAGCTCAAACCAGCAGCCATGCTTCAAAACATACCTAACCAGCATATGCTGTTTATTTCAACAGGGGAACTAAACTAACAGTAACACAAAGAGGCATATGAACACAAGAAATGGAAAAAAAAAAAAAAACTGAACATAACCACTTTCTACAACCATAGAAAAGACATCAACTGACAAGGAACATTTTCTTCTTTTAAGACCAGAATCATAAGACATTTATATAAACACAGGGCAAGGGCTAACAAGACACAGCTGGGAAGACAATCAAGGAAACCAATCAGCAAAAAGACTACAAAGGGACAAAGACCTGACACAGGACAACATAAACATGAAAACATAAAACATGAAAGTCCAACAAAGTTTCTTACAAACACACAGTTTTCACTTCACAAGATGTTAAGATAGTTCACCCAAAATAAAAATTGTGTCATGAACTACTCACCCTGTTGTTCCAAACCCATAAGACCTTCGTTCATCTTCAAAAGACAAATTAAGATATTTTTGATATCCGAGAGCTTTCTGACCCAGACAGCAACACAACTACCAAGTTCAAGGCCCAGAAAGGTAGTAAGGACAACGGTAAAATAGTCCATGTGAAATCAGTGGTTCAACCGTAATGTTATGAAGCTACGAGCATACTGTTTGTGCACAAAGAAAACAAAAATAGCGACTTTATTCAACAATTTTTTCTCTTCGGTGTCAGTCTTGTGTCTGTACACATCATCTTATATTCAATAAGGCATCCAACGTGTTTATAATGATGTCGTTTGATGTCAAGCAGCTTACTTCGTTCTAGTACGTGGTGACATCCTGCGCCTGGGATGCTGTCGAGATTTGATATCACAATGTATTTACACTGGAAGAAATCAAAAGAGAGATAGAGAGGAAAACTAACAAGAGTTCTGATTTGGAAATCATGCGGGTTAAAGAGGATACAGCATCCCTTGTGCCGAGAGTCTGTAATAATGTTTCCTCTCCCGCTTGATTTATATGTCACCCTTTAAAAATGTGTTTCTGTACACGCACGTATACGTGTGGTTGACTGCGTGATGATCTGAAGGGTGCATTCAAACAACAAATTACACCTGCCGCATGCACACAGCTCTCTTGATGCAAGAATCAATCTTAGAGTCGTTCGGGTAAAGAGCTTCCCCACTGCTCTGATTCGTGCCCAGAATTGGAAGGGCTGGTCTCGGCCCCGTGGGCCACAACATTCACCGACTCTTGGCCCCCGTTCGCTCTGGCCTCTTAAACATGCAGTTTAACTCACACAGTTAGCTTGTCATATGCTTATTTTTCCAGTCAGCAAACTTTACCATGTTTCTGCTTTTCCATTTCAGATCTAATATTCGGCCTGAGAATGCCACATTTAACTCTCACCACTTCAGGATGCACACTTTCGAGAGGGCCACCACCTGCAGCTCCTGTCATATGCTTCTCAGGTGAACTGACTTTGCACATTTGAGACCTTTTGTGTGCTGAAATAAGTTCATTAGTGTTAGCCAACACTGACCATTCAGATTATTAATAAGATGTTTAAAGACTCTATGAAAATAACAGTTTTCTGTCCTGTGTTTTCTGTGCCTTGCCAGTCCTATTAGACAAAAAATAGTTGAAAAAGATGCAACATCAACATTTTTGCTCCGTTTTGTCAGAGGAACATGATTTTCAATGTGTATAAATCATATAAAATATATTGTGCTATTTAGGGAAGGAGTAGACTAGAATTTTGGTAGCCTTAAAATTTTCTTCAGATTAGGGATGTGCCTTCCAGTGCAACAGATTGTCACTGAATTTAAATGGACTGAATGATTAAAGAAGTACTGTATACGCCAACAGAGATATGTCTCTGTTTTTAGGGAGGTCTAGTTATGATTTTTTTATTAAAATCAAGGTAAAAAAAAATGAAACTTACAGTTTCAACAGATGAATTATTCATAAAACATCTATAATATTTATTAAGAAAATGGTATTTTCTTCTTTTGTTTACACAAAAATCATCATTTACTCACCCTCATGTTGTTTTAAAGCCATAAGGCTTTTGTTGATCTTCAAAACATAAGTAACAATATTTTTAATAAACCTTTTTTTGGGTGGGTGATATGACTAAAATCCTGTATCACGATATGAGTAGTTTTATTTCACGGTAACGATATATATCAAAATATAGTTATTTTTGCTTTAAATAATGTCTTTATGATAACCACAGTTTTGATACCATAGAAATTTCATAATTCTTGTCACTAGTGTCAATATTAGAACAAATACTAGCCTAAATTATAAAAAAAAAACTCAAGCTAACTGAAGACAAGTAAACAGTCATAAATGAAATAAAAATAAGAAACTAATTGGGTCATTCTACAGAAATGTCCACTTTCGGTATGGCAATATCTTAAAATGTATTTTTTTTTCTAACATTTAAACTTATAAGCATTAAAATTATAAGATTACCTTTTGACTTTATGAATACACATAAATGACAGCTTAATGTTTTTTTTTTTTTTTTATCTTTTTTGTGCATTTATTTAAAGACCACATGTACCATTTTTTGTCACTGGAGTTACCTTAATTCTTTGGTATTATTAAAGATTTTGATAAAATATTATTTCTCGATTTTTACAGAAAAATAATGAAAATGCAAGAAATAAGGAGATCAATATTTGATTTATTTAATGTGACAGAAAAAAACACAGTAACACCAGTGTCACACTGAATCACCAGTGACATACATAAGACCTGATATATTGATCTTCGCTGGTGTTACCCATAAGTAAGGTAACACCAATGACAATTTTCATGAAAAATGCATTTTGCAAAATAGCTGCTGCAAGGTAACAAGGTAACTGAAAAGGGATAGTGGACTTATCACAGGCCTTTCTTCACAGATCTTGAGAAAATAGGATGTCGTCAATGTGATTTTTATTTAAAAATAAAAGATTTTTGTTAAACGGTAACACAGCTCCAGGGGACCACTACTTTAATTTTATATTTTATCATATTTATTCAGCATTTCATATATGATATGAACCAATTACAAGCAACAAGATAAAAAAAACTAAAACTGAAAAAAATTGTATAAAGTAATCAAATGTATAAAAACACTGCATATTCTTCACTGTGTAAATTAAATATATATTTCTTAAAGTTACAAAAGTGATTTAGTCAAGAGCAGTGACAGGTTTTCTCTCTTTTGTTGTTTGATTAACATGACGGACAGCAGGAATATCAGGCTGCTGTCACTTTAAGAGCTCCTTGGATTAAATATACTGTTGCATATGTGTTTTCTTTCACAGCTGTTTGATTGTACATAAGAAGTAAAGGACTGCGCTTATAAGGATACTTGCAAAGTTGCATTTTGACTCATATGAGTGTGTATTTAACCGTTTAACGCCTCTCTGTCAGTGTTCAGAAACAACGTCTTTCAGACAGCGTGTGCATATAGTGAAATGAATTTACTTTCACTGCTGATTTCATTTCAAAAGCTTAAAATCACTTGTTTTATAATCGGAATGCACATAGCATAGCACATGAGTGTGTTACCACGATAGAGACGATCGTCCAAAATCTCTCTGGACAAATTTCTACCGGTTAATCATGTCTACTGGTATATCGTCCACCCCTAGTCCATATGAATCAAGTGATATATACAGGCCAAGCAAGTAGGATTTAGTTTCTGGAAGTTCTTCTGTATTTCATGAACACTATGTATGTGCATTGATCAGTGGATTAAATGTGTGATTCATTATTTTGCAGATTAGTTTTACAACATTTTTATAAACTTTCTAAATTGTCAGTTTGTTCTCCTAGGTTTCATTAAAACTTAAATCTTCATTTGTGTTGCAATGATAATTGAAAGTGAGAAACCTGCAAAGATGGCATAATTTTCATTTTTGAGAAAACTATCCCTTTAAAGCAAACTGAAAGCCACAGGTCTGTAATAGTCAACTCTGCTGCTTGAATGTAACTGAACGAACCAGCGTTGACCCATGATCCTTCTGCTCTTCAGGGGAATATTTAACCAAGGCTACCTTTGTCCTAAATGTGGAAATGGGGCTCATAAGGGCTGTCTGGGAAAACTAGGAGTCTGTGGAAGGGCAGGTAATGGTCAATAAAAAGTCTCTGCATTAGCCAAGTTGGCGTTTCATATTTCACCCTTCAAAGAAATACATGTATTCTTGGAATTTATACCCAGATGATTTCAGATTCTTTTTCATGTCAGATTCATGGGTTTTCAGACATACCATAAATATTCCAGTGAATGTTGTAATGTAACTGTCATACCATAGTGTGAAGGTAACACAGAGCTTAAATATTCTCTTACTGTAGGAATAAAAGCACAGATATGTCCAAAACACTAAGTTCACACAGAATGTTTTTGCTTTCCACTGTGTAAACAAAATCTATAAATATATAAATGTTTTGTGTGAATATTCGCTTACTGTGCCTTTCTTGATTTAAGGCAACTAATTCAACTATATTAATTTGTCGGAGAGGTATATAATAGTCTTAGTCTTAATAGTGATGCCACTTAATAAATAATGCCACAGAAGTGTAATTTGTACATGTACAGCCTTTTCCCCCTCATTTACAAATGTTCTTTTATTCTCTCATTATGTTTTCAGGTGCTGCTGTTCAAAAAGCACAGGTGAAACCACATATAAGTTCATTTAAATTCACTGTTAATTGTGTTTCCACACAGTACACTTCAAACATAATGCATGCTATTGCCAGACTGCAATATAATTTTTTTTATGGATATTTGTAAGAATCCAGAGAGGACTGTTGTATATTGCTGTCTAAAGTATGTTTTATTTTCATTTAAATGTTTATTGTACTGACAGAATGCAGTCTTAAATAGTAATAACAGAATCTTTGTTAGATTGTTTCTTTGTGTCAGTGTGTAAATTTGTTTTGACAATATTTTTACCCGTGTTGCAAAAAGCAGATAATAATAGCTCAGTGTTCATATCGCAGAGAATCTGTTAATGATATTTTCTCCCTTCTCTTATTTCACAGAGAAAGACAACACCTAGGAAACAAGAAGACTCAGGTAGGTATCTTTTTCTTCAGCACACTTCTGTATATAGACTGTGAAGTTCTCAAGACTGGTGTAAAGCTCTTTTATACATTGTATTAGAAACATTTATTGTGCTATACACACAGTCTTTTGTTCCCCATCATCAACCTTATTGTTGTTTATATGAGGAGGTTCAGTCAGGTGCTAATTGCTGGGAACTCAGTGAGTAATTCTTTGAATTCAGATACATGTGGTTGTCCCAGATGATAACAATAGATAGCGTATCATCAGAATGATGATGAGGGTTATCTCCATTATCATCCAATAATATTTGGATAGTTGAAATACTTCTGGGAATGTTGTGCTGTGTAACATACTCCATCTAAAACTACTTTAAACAGCAATTATTATGCACTTGCTTTTATGACCTTATATTAATACATCATTTGTACTCCTTTCAAATTCATTTGCCACACCGCAGGACTGTTTAAAAAGAACTAGCAAAGGCCAAATAGGAATAAAAATGGTGAGAAACTTTAATTTGTTTCCGGGGGACGCTAATGTAAAAAAGAACGTGGGTACAACTTCCGGTGAGGTGGTGGAAGTAATGTAGTATACCAATGGTTTTTTACGTGCTAATTAGCATAGAGCCTAAGTATTTCTCAGATTATTATTTACTTTGTAAAGTTGCAATTGCAAACTCAGGTTTGCAATTGCAACATTTACTGTTCGAAGTTGTGTTCGCACATCGTTAGCAAGTTAGGATTGCTAAATCTTGAAATCTTTTTTTATTCAGTCGTAAAGAAATTATGTTTTTTGCGGAAAAAAAATTCAGCATTTTCAGCATGGACTGATATGGTCCCCCGATTTTAAACTTCCAAAATGCAGTTTAAATGCGTCTTCAAACGATCCCAAATGCGGTTGTAAACAATCCCAGCCGAGGAAGAAGGGTCTTATCTGGTGTAACGATCGGTTATTTTCATAAAAATAATACAATTTCTATACTTTTCAATGTCAAACGCTTGTCTTGTCTTACTCTGCCTGGACTGTTTTTTTCCGGTTCATGACAGTTAGGGTTTGTTGAAAAACTCCCATCTCATGTTCTCCCTCAACTTCAAAATCGTCCTATATCGCTGTTTTACCTTTTTTTGTTAAGGGTGTTTGATCTTCTTTGCATGTTTACTTTGCAAAAGCTGGGTCTGTACTTCTGCAGTGATGTAGGATGATTTTGAAATGATTTTTGAAGTTGAGGGAGAAAATACGATCAGAGTTTTTCGTCATACCCTAACTGTCTTGAGCCAGAATACACAGAGTTCAACGAGAGCAAGGCAAGATGAGTGTTTGAGATTAAAAAGTATTTAAATTGTACTGTATTGTTTAATGAAAATAACCGATCGTTTGCTAGATAAGACCCTTGTTCCTCAGCTGGGATCGTTTACAACCGCATTTGGGATGGTTTGAAGCCGCATTTGAACTGCATTTTGGAAGTTCAAAATCGGGGCATTCATATCAGTCCATTATATGGAGAAAAATGCAGAAATGTTTTCCTCAAAAAACATAATTTCTTTACGACTGAAGAAAGAAAGACATGAACATCTTGGATAAAAAGGGGGTGAGTACATTATCTGTAAATCTTTGTTTTGGAAGTGGACTTCTGCTTCAACGGTTGTGCCAGATGAAGCCTTGATTCGAGGCTTGTGTTAACGCAGATATCATGAAACCAGTGACAAACGAAGCCTCACTTTCTGTCCGGTCATGTGCATAATTTACCTTGTGTGCCGGAATGAATACTTTTTCAGACTTATTTAATCACATTTTTAAATACCCAGTCATACAAGTAATATGAAAAATACAAATTATTTCAGGAAAATTAAGCATTTGCCATACGCAATTCATATATGTGTACATTATTCTTCTATTACATCATATAGGTATTCGTACTGGCATTTAATGCCACAGTTTAATGGGTAAATTAATTTAACAGAGACAGAAATTTAACAAACGAACACACACACTGTTATTTGTGCACGTAACATGAGTTGATCTGTGGAATGTATGGTAAAAGTTTCTTTCACAGGCTTTTGGCTGCTTTATTTTTTACTAACCACCAGATAGCGCTGTTTTCGACACTCAAAGCTGTGAATCTTTTCCCGAAACAGTGAGAAGGATATAACTGCAGCCTGGAGATCTCCAAATGGGGGCGGGAACTCCAAAACAGGGTGGGAGCTCCAAAATAGGGCGTGGCTTCCTCCCATTGACAGGCAGGCACATGACATGCATGCGCAATTTTTTCCCCCAAGCCACTTCAGTGCAAACTCCGCCCCACAGCTGCTTCTAACGGTTTTATTGGTTGTGTCAATGACAGTGTTGATTTCCTACACTATACTACAAACAATGCTAACCCTTAAACCTACCCCACACCTGACATTAACCTTAACCAGTGAAATTGACTGCATGGTGGGATTGGCGCTAAATAGCATGGCAGATAAACAGTTAATACGATTATGCGATATAAGATCGCCGGGACGTTCCGTAACTCCCCAACCGGACCTCACCAGACAATGGGACCTTTTTAGTTGCACTCAGCGTCACTACACCCTCCTACCCTGCGAATTTCAAGTCCCGGGATGCGCCCATTTCTTTAAACAAAGCAATTGAGTAAAACCTTTCCCCTGCGCTGGGACGGCTTGCGGGAGAGCTCGCAGGTGATTTACATTGTTAAGCAGAGGTTCTAACTCGAGTCCGAATACCACTGGCTACGAGATTTTCTGTTTTCACTGAGCATATTTATTTATGTAGCATATTTTATTTTATTTTAGAACTAGAAACAGTGTCTACTTTATAAAGTTTTATTTTGAAATGTAAGTCAATAACCATAGCCAATGGTGAAAGTCTTTGCGTGATGAGACCCCACCCCATTTTGGAGGTTATGCCCACTTTTGGAGTTACCGCCCCCAATTGGAGATCTCCAGTCTGCAGTTATACATACTTGGAAACAGTCAGAGGAAATTCTCAGTGCTTCACGAGGCTTCATTTGCCCATCACTACTGTCAACTGTTGAATGAATGTCACGTCCCGCTTGTTTACTTCGAACCGAAATACACTCCCACTTTTGACGCATAGGAAAAACTTGGACAATGGTGGGAAAAAATCCCATGGAATTATTATTTGCCAACTACACATTTACTATATTCAGTCTATCTCAGCTCCTTCCTGCAACTGTTAAAATAATTTATTTTATATCAAATAGTGTTCAGTTCACAACAGTTTAGCGTGGTGTTTGAGATCTCTTTACTGTCTTGCCAAGTCAAAAGTCCATATAATAAATAAAAATACAATTATTTTAAAGTAAGAGTAATATTATTTTTTAAAATAAGAATGATAAGAGAATATATGTCATTTAATAAAGAATAAATCAATTAAAACCATCTATTATTATGTGGACTTTTGTGTGTGCTATGGAATTGACATAAAATCACATTTTGTTGAAATCATTTACCTAAAAAAATTGATTGAATCGCATCACAGAATATTCTGAATATCACTAGAATAATGTCATGAACCACACGATAAGCACAGCTAACAACAAATTGAGCAATCAGCTCGAAACATCACGTTTTTGGTAAGAAAACAATTAAGTAGTTTGAAAGTAAAGTTAGATGGCAACTGACTGGTGACCCTGTTATGTGTTTTTTCATTCTCAGAAGAATTGCTTGTAAACAGTCAGGAGAGATTCTCATTTTTCCCCAAAAACACTGCCACATCATTTTATTTTCAGAATGGTGAAACTTCGTGCTCAGCTTAAACAGGTGCTGATTTTCAAAATTGCTGTCGTTCGTTTTTGCTCTTCTGGGACTAAATAACAATCCTGAAGTGCAAAAGAGACTTTCACATGCCGTCGAGGTTGGAAGGGGTGTGTTCATGTTGATGGAAAGAAGAAGTGGTCAGAAACAATTTATTATAGAAACAGCACAAATTTACCTTTCTTATTTTATTGCTGTATAATTTGAATAAGTTTCTGATTTAACAGTGTTTTGACCAACATGTTTTAAATAAGCTCAAGTGTGCTGACAGTTCAAGTGATAGAACCTCACAGTTGAAGCCGTTTTATTATCTTCATTACTTACACAGTTACGTCTAATGTTTTGAAAAAACAGCTCTGGCACATTTGGCTGTGTTAATTGGAGCATTCACTTCTGCAATGTTGTATTCTGAGTAACTGCAGTGGATTAAGTGCTTGTATTGAGACAGTGTGATCTAAACACATTCGTAGATGGATTCTTTCTTCAGGATGTCTAATGTTCACAGCAGTTTCAGCAGGTGGAACATCTCCTTGATATAGGCATTTGATAAAGTGAAGATTATAAGTTATAAGTTATCCAAAAACACAACATGGGTTATTCTCTTCTTCTTCTTCTTCTTCTTCTTCTTCTTCTTCTTCTTCTTCTTCTTCGATATGATCCTCTGTTTCCTCACATGGATGGGTTGTTTCAGCACACATCTGCTTTGAGAAAACTGTACTTGTATGTTATGGTTTTAAGAATCTTATCACAAATTTAATGCTCCTGGTGAACACCACATAAAACACCTGGGATGTCAAATATGTGTGATCCTTTTTAGTTAGCTTCAGGCAAGGGCCGCTGAGCACCAGTCAAAGCTGCCATGGTCAATTCAGTGGGCTGTAATAGCAGGAAAATTCTTCCCCTGCACTGTCTGATGGTCACATAATACTGTTATTTGCCACTACCGCGTCACATTATTTTTCATGATTCAAAAAACCTCAGATTAAATTAATATTGTGTTATATTTTAGACACAGTATTGCCTGTTTTTGCCAGTTTTGCCATTCATAAAAAGAGCAGTTTACTTTGAATGACCCAATTACTTATTAAAAAATAAATAAATAAATAAAAGAATAATAATTAAAGGGTTAGTTCAGCCAAAAAAAATGAAAGAAAGAAGAAAAAAGAGAAATTACATGAAAAAAAGCTGAATTTCTTAAGCTACTTTTTGTAATATTTTTAATGTTTTTCTCATGTAACACAATAATGGCTTTAAATTATCTTTTGTAATTAATTTCTCAGCCAAATTAATTTGCAATTAATATGCATAATTAACTAGTTTAGTTAATTAATTAATTTTTTTTAAATTTATATTTAATGAAAGAATTATTATTAGTAGTAGAAGTAGTAGCAGTAGTAATAGTATCAAGTATTATAAATATATTATTCATGTCAAAAGGCTTATTAATCACATAGCATTTACAGTGCCTTGCCAAAGTATTCATACCCCCTTTTTTTCATGTTTTGTTATGTTGCAGCCTTATGTTAAACTGCTTTAAATTACTTTTTTCCAACATCAGTCTACACTCCATACACCATAATGACAAAGCACAAAACAGGTTTGTAACAACTTTTATTATTTATAAAAAAAACTTTTATATTTATTAGAAATAAAAAACTGAAATGATTCCATTGCATAAGTATTCATACCCCTTTCCGGGACACTTAAAATTTAGCTCAGGAGCACTCATATTGCTTGTAGATGTTACTACACTTCGAGTGGAGTTAAACTGTGGCAAACTCATTTGAGTGAGTATCATTTGGAAAAGCACACACCTCTCAGAAAAGGTCTAACAGCTGAAAATACATATCAAAGCAAAAACCAAGCCATTTGGCCAAAATAACTGCCTGTAGCGTTCAGAAACAGGCTTGCGTCAGGGCACAGATCTGGGGAAGAGTTCAGAAAAAAATTCTGCTGCATTGAAGGTTCACAGAAGCATGTAGCCTCCATTATCCATAATGGAAGGGGCTTGGAACAACTAGGACTCTTCCTAGAGCTGGCCTCCTGGCCAAACTGAGCAATTGATGGAGAAGGGCTTTGGTTAGACTGGTGACCAAGAAGCTGATGGTCACTCTAGTTCCATGATCATATATGCAGATGGGAGAAACTTATGGAAGGACAAACATCACTGTAACACTCCACCAATTCGGTCTTTGTGGCGGTGTGGCCAAACTCAATCCTCTCCTCAGTGAAGACACATGAAACTCCACTTGGAATTTCTAAAAAAGCACCTAAAGGACCCTCAGACTGTGAGAAACAAGATTCTCTGGTCTGATGAACCTCAATTCTAAGCATCATGTTTGAAGAAAACCAGGCACTGCTGATCATCTGAAGAGTATCATCCCAAAACTAAAGTGTGCTTGTAGCAGCCTCATGCTGTGGGGCTGTTTTTCAGTGTCAGGGACTGAGGGACTCATCAGAGTAGAAGGAAAGCTCAACACAGCAAAATGTAGAGATAGTCTTCATAAAAACCCAATCCAGAGCATTCAGAACCTCAGACTGGGCAGAAGGTTCACCTTCCAAAAGGACAATGACCCTAAGCACACAGCAAGAGTGGCTTATAGACAACTCTCTGAATGTCCTTGAGTGGCCCAGCCACAGCCTTGGCTTAAACGCAATCAAATATTTCTGGAGAAACCTGAAAATGTCTGACAGAGCTTGAGGGGTGAAGAGGTGAGGTGAAGAATGGCTGATAATTTCCAAATGCAGATGTGCATAGCTTGTCGTTTTTATCATACCCAAAAAGACTTGAAGTTGTGAAGGTGCTTCAACTAAGTACTGAGTTAAGAATATGAATACTTATGCAATGTACTTATTTAAGTGTTTTATTTTTAATACATTTGCAAAGTTGTCACAAATCAGTTTTTTGCTTTGTCATTTTGGTGTATGGAGTGTAAACTGATGTGGGAAAAAAGTAATTTAAAGCAGTTAAACATAAGGCTACAACAGCAACAAAATGTGAAAAAATTAAGGGGTATGAATACTTTTGCTGTAGCTTTTATACAGCATACAAAAGCAAAGGCAAAAAACTTAGGTTAGTAACAGAGGAGCCGTGCAGTTCAATCTAGAGGCATAGATCTCCATAAACTTCTCCAATACATGTAAAACAACTGTTTTTACGGTCTACTTTAAGACTGGGCACCTGGCAGTATTAAAAACAACAAGTTTATAGACTGGATACTAAGGAGCTGTTTTATGCTAGAAGAAACCCCCAGCCTTAGTCTAAGGCTTCAGGTGGAATTTATGTTGTTCCCCAGCCTTATTAACCACCATACACTGAGGCTCTAGAGTAAGAAATGGCCTCAGATGATCTCCTTTTCTGTCACTGGTTAGTGTGACTGCCTCTGATTTATTTATTTTTTCTTTGGAATTATGTACACAAATGCAACATGCAAAATAAAACCAGGAACATATTTTAGGAAGAGTGCCAATTTTGATTCTGTTTTGTTTTTACAGGTTTGCCAAAAATGCTGGTCATCAGAGACTATTTTGGGGTTCCCAGTCCTCCGGGCGGACCGCCTCTGAATGCTCAGACTGGTGATGTCATAGAGGTCATCTGTGCCGATCCTCACAGATCCTGGTGGCAGGTCAGATAAAGTACAAGACTATTAATACACCAGAAATTGTGTTCTGTGGTGTCACAGGACCCTAAAGCTTGATCACAATATCACAACATATATTACAGGAAATAGGGCACACATAACCTTTTCTACAGATATGTCTTGTGACATTTCATCCAAATGATAAATGCAATAACCAGTATTTCCATAGCTAACAGGCTGTTGGCCCATTTGAGTAAAATATAAATTACAAAGTATATATTTTTGTCTCCTTTCTTTGAGTGGATTCTCTTCTACTTCTTCTACTTCTCTCTTCTGATGATGAAGTCCTGAAAGTAAAAGAGAATCCAATCAAACAAAGTATATATAATTTGTCATTTATTTATTGAGAAGTGTTACATGTCTCTGAGTAGTAAAAGTATGTGAATCTTTGCTTTTTAAGTATCAGGTGTGACCCCTTCTTGCAGCAATAACTGCAGCTATTTTTTTTTTTTTTTTGTAACTGCACAGTGCACAATGACCTGTAGGAATTTTAGTCCATTCCTCAGTACAATACCGCTTCAGCTCTGTGATTTTAGTCTCTGGGTCCTTCCACAAAATTTCAATTTGATTAAGGTCTTTGACTCAGACATTCCGAAACATTAACTTTGTTCTTCTTTAACCATTCTTTAGTAAAATTACTTCTGTGCTTGGGTCTGTGCATGACCCACTTTCTCTTGAGACTCAGTTCTCAGACAGATGTCCTGACATTGCCCTATAGAATTTGCTGGTGTAATTCAGAATTCATTTTTTCCATAAATGATGGCATGCCGTCCCTCCAACCCAGATGCAGCAAAACAGGCCCAAACCATGATCCCACCACCACCATGTTTCATAGACGGAATAAGGTTCTTATGCTGGAATGCAGGTTTTCTTTCTCCAAACATAATGTTTCTCATTAAACCAAAAAGTTCTATTTTGGTCACATTCATCCACAACATTTCTCCAGTAGCCCTTTTGCTTGTCCCCATGATCTAACAAAAAGCAGACAGGCAGCTGTGTTTTTTTTTTTTTTTTTGTACGGCAGTGGATTTCTTCTTGCAACTCCAGTGTTCTCCTGATGGTGGACTCATGAACATTAACATTAGCCAATGTGAGAAAGGTCTTCAGTTGCTTAGACGTTACCCTGGGGTCCTTCGCAACCTCACATACTAATACACGTCTTGCTTTGGAGTGATCTTTGTTGATGGACTACTCCTGGGGAGGATAACGGTGGACTTGAATTTGCTTCATTTGTACACAGTCTGACTGCGGATTTGTGGAGTCCAAACTCGTTAGAGACTGTTTTGTAACCTTTTCCAGACTGATGAGAAACAATAAATCTTTTTCTGAGGTCTTCAGAGATCACCTTTGTTCATGCCATGATTCACTTTCACAAACATGATCAGACTTTGATAGATCTCTGTTCTTTAAAAAAAAAACAGGGCATGCACTGACACTTGATAGTCATCCCACTGATTGAAAACACCTCTGAACAGATGGACTCTAACTTCACCTTCAAATTAACTGCTAATCCTAGAGATTCACATACTTCTGCCACTCACAGGTACATGCAGTTTTATGCGGAAGTTTGGGAACCCCTTGCAGAATCTGTACAAATGTGAATAATTTTAACAAAATAAGAGAGATGCATGTTATTTTTTATTTAGTACTGTCCTGAGTAAGATATTTTTCATAAAAGATTTTTACATGTAGTCCACAAGACCAAACATAGCTAAATTATTAAAATAACCCCCTTCAAAAGTTTGGGAGCCCTTGGTTCTTAATACTGTGTGTGGTTACCTGGATGATCTATGACTGTTTTTTTTTTGTTTTGTTTTGTTTTGTTTTGTGGTGGTTGTTCGTGAGTCCCTTGTTTGTTCTGAATAGTTAAACTGAGCACAGCATTCACTGATGCTCCAGAAGGAAACACGATGCATTAAGTTGCCCGGGGCTGAAAACTTTTGAACTATCTTTTCTTATTTTGTTGAAATACAATTTTTTTCCATTTAGTACTGCCCTTCGGAAGCAACAAAATATACTTGCATGTTTCCCGGAAGACAAATTAAGTGCAATTTACCTTGATCTTCAAATTCAAAAAGTTTTTTTGAAGAATAGTGCTCAGTTTAACTGTTTAGAACAAACAAGGGACTCATACACACAGTATTAAGAACCAAGGTTCCCAAACTTTTGAAGGGGGTTATTTTAATAATTTCAGCTAATTTTTGGTCTTGGGGACTATATGTAAACATCTTTTATGTAAAATATCTTACTCAGGACAGTACTAAATAAAAAAATAACATGGATTTTGTATCATCCCTGAAAATTCAAATTTTCATAGATTCTGCAAGGGTTTCCCAAACTTTCACATTAAACTGTATGTATTATTAAATCATTTACCTGAATAAATAGATGACAAACTATTATTTCCAACTTATCTGTTTGATTGGGTTCTCACTGTCAACTTTCAGCACTTGTAGAAAATGAAAAATGAGAAAATCGAATGATCTTTTGGATTTTATTTATGCAGAAATATAGAAAGTCCGGTAACACTATACAATAAGATTCATTAGCTAACATTAGTTAACTACATTAGTTAACATGAAATAAGAATCTAACTTCTACAGAAATACATCTACAGAATTTAATAATTTTAGTTAATGTTAATTTCAGCATTTACCAATGCATTATTAAAATCACAATTTGTGTTTGTTAACATTAGTTAATGCACTGTGAACTAACATGAACCTGTATTTTTAATAATTAACATTAAGGAAGATTAATAAATAGTGTAATGTATTGTTCATTGTTCATTCATGTAATACATTAATGTTAACAAATGACACCTTATTGTAAAGTGTTACTGAAAATTCTAAGGGGTTCACAAACTTTCAAGCAGCATATGCTCATTTTATAATATTTATAGTTATTGTTGTTGTCTGTAAGCCTAGTATAAGAAACAACTTGACAAAATAATCAATTATTAATGTGTTCAATTGTTTTGTTAATTAATATTAATCTGTACTCACAGCGCTATATGTTTTTAACCCTCTGGGGTCTGAGGAGGTTTTGGGGCCCTGGAGAAGTTTTGACATGCTTTGGCATTAGTGTTTTTTTCAGTATCTTAAAGGGGTCATCGGATGCCTGTTTTCCACAAGTTGATATGATTCTTTAGGGTCTTAATGAAAAGTCTATGATATACTTTGGTTAAAAAAGTCTCAATGTAGTATAAAACAACACCTTTTTTACCTTGCCAAAATCAGCTCTGCAAAAATCTCCTGTTCAGGTCGAGGTTGCTTTAAATGTTAATGAGCTCTGCTCGCCCCGCCCCTCTCTTCTCGCTGTGGAGTGACGAGCCTGTTTACTTTAGCCACATTTATCCGCGTTTAGCCACTGAACTTCCTAACTAGCACGTTATTAGGAAAGGCGATCACAAAGATTAATAAAAAAAAACCTTATACTCACTTCTGCTGTAAGTGAAGCTGGATCACGAATGATTCGCACGAACATAGATGGATATATGAAGATCGGGAGGCGCATTCCCTTCACAAACAAACATAATCCACTGCATCTTCAGTGGCTCAGATGTCGGGAGTAAATGACGACCACTACGTTCATTATTACATCCAGCAACACAACACCTCAATCGCTCAATCGGAGACATTCTTGTCTAACTTACATCCTTGCTCCGGCATCGAAACAATGGAGGTCGGACTGTTACAGGCGGGTTTTAAGGCGGGTCTTAGGTAAGACGCTTATGTCAATTAACTATTGTGGGAGCGGCCTCTGTCAGTGAGACGCCACACCGACAGGCATCTGAGAATGACTCGATTTGAAAAAGGGAATATTATTTTTACAGATTCATTTAAAACCACTGCATGGATTTTTATCATTATAGGGTAGATTTGTACATACACTGACAACACACATTAATGTTCAGACAACATGTAAAAGTGAACTTTGCATCCGATGACCCCTTTAAAAGCATATTGTTGGCTAAAGTCTGATTACACTGTAATCAGCACAAACTGTGGTTCAATAATATGTGAGCAGCATGAATGCACACATTTGTTTTGAGAAAACAACGTTTATGTGCGGTTAGTGAAAAACTATTTTCGAGTCACTAAAAAAAGGCCTAATTATGTTTAGTATTTGATTATCATTGAGCAGATATGCTACTGTAAATACAAACACATCTGTACTCAAGTTTAGTACAATATACAAGCGTATAAACTAAATAGTGATTGGAAACTTTCTTATTTTCACATTGCTTTCTAATATGAACTGATACTTAAATGAGCCATCAGATATAGTGACTACAGAGCACAGTCTTTGTTCAGGCATGTTTCGGCATTGCAGTTTTGTCTCAGGCTTATTGTCACAGACTGTTCCTGTGTTATTTATTTCTGGCTCGTGCCGGGCTGTTGTGGCTCTTTTTCTCTATGGTTTATGGTGGCACTAAAACCTCATCTTCCTCCTGGTGTTGCTCCAATCTGGCCGACGCGTCTCAAACAGCTCGGCAGGGAATAGACACTTAGCGAGATTTCCCATGCTTTATGCTGGGCCATTTCTGCCTGATAGCACATACCGAGGTTAAATAAAAAAAAAAGCCTACAGCTCAAAAATGGATGCCAAGAGAATCACCGAGCCAACAGACTGCGACAGGCAGTGGCTAGACGTGCGTGTCAGCCGTGGTTCTCCACGCACTAGGCAGGTCATAGAGGGGAGCGAGAAGCGCCACTGTTGAATGATAATGCACATCACTGGTTTATTTTATCTTGTGTGAAACGACACTTAACTCTTAATAAGGCTACTAAATCTTCAGGGTCCCATGACACCAAAGAATGGAATTACAGAGCACTAAGCATCCATCTCCCATGTTACTGGAAGACAATTATCTCTGTCCCGTTGCCAGAACAGTGCAATCGATCACTGTAATTTAATTTGATCCTTTAGGCTGCCAACTGTTTACTCTAATGGGGTAATAAGTTTAATCTTTATCATACGCTTATCTGTGGCGTAACAAATATAAAGGGCTTTCAAAAGCAACGGCGAAACATTATTAAGCCGAATAAATCATGAATACAGTTCCAGTTTGGGGCTTCAATCTAATTTGTGGTCGAGGTGCATTTTTCTGAAATTCATTTCATACTTGTTAAAGATGATCTTAAAGGGAGCCAGGAAAGAAAAATATATATTTCGCAGGGTATAGTTGTTTTAGAAGAGGCTCGTTATGCTCTCAGTCAAACCTTCAGTCAAACTCGCAATCGATCATAGTCTGCTAAATTTTGGCATCTGGTTCCATCGCGTTCACAGCGCATTATAACCTCCCAGCTGTTGTTTCAGACTGAGACGGGGGGAATTGTCGGTTTTTATCCAAAAATTTACAGATAATTGTGGCTGAAGCCATGCAAGAAATGAGCCTATTTTAAAACTGGCATCCGGCCTGCGATTGCTCAATACAATCTATCGCGCGAGGACATAATACGAAACTCGGGTCTAATGTAATTCATAAATCCAAATACGCTCAGAGCAGCAATATCAAACAATGGCTTATTGGCGAGTGTCGTGATTCACGATGTTCTGCCGTGGAAGCTGTATTATTATTCAGCATTAGATGATGCTTTCATTCTGATGCGTAACGGAGTTTAACCGTGGGTAGGGGCTGAACAGTAATTAACTGTGGCTCTAAATGAGATTCACTGCTTGTTGTGAGCTAATTGTCTTAGATTTATTAAAGCAAAGAGGAGGGGGGGGGGTGAATCGCCTCAAGGCAAATATAATGCAATTAACAACCACACGTTCTGGCAGGGCAAAATCCTGACAACGCAAGAGACTGGCTTCTTTCCAAGTGATGCAGTCAGGCCCTGCCCATGTGTAAGTATGTATATTAGTATGACTTGCATAATCATTTTAATGCTGTTGATTTGTATTTGTGTGTACTATATACAGTAAGTTGGCATCCATAAGTTTTTAATATTTATTGAATGTTTCTTAAATATTTCTAAAATAGGTCTCTTATGCTCACAAAGGCTGCATTTTTTGATAAAAAATACAGTAATAGTCTTTAGTGTGATAGTGTCATTCTGATATGCTAATTTGGTTCTCAATTAATTAAATGATTCATTAATAATGGTCCTTATTAATGTTGAAAATGTTTTTGCTGCTTAATATATAGATTAACGAGACACACTTACAATAATTAATACATTACAATATCTGGATTGATACCTGCCTGATAATAAATATATAATTATATTGAGATATAGACAACATATATTCAGATTTACATTTTTATATATTTGGGATTTATAAATATACACTAACAGTCAAAAGATTTTTTGATGTTTAAAGAAGTCTCTTCTGCTCACCAAGCCTGCATTTATTTGATCCAAAGTACAACAAAAAATATTTATTATTATTATTATTATCATCATCATCAGTATTTAAAACAGTCAGCTGTTTTCAACATAATAATAATAATAATAATAATAAATGTTTTTTTGAGCAGCAAATCAATATATTAGAATGATTTTTAAAGGATCATGTGACTGGAGTAACGATGCTAAAAATTCAGCTTTGAAATTCCATTTTAAAATGTATTCAAATAGAAAACAGTTCATTTGAACAGTAAAAATATTTTACAATTTTACTGTTTTTGCTGTACTTTGGATCAAATAAATGCATACTTGGTGAGCAGAAGAGACTTCTTTAAAAACATTAAAACTCTAACTGTTCAAAATCTTTTGACTGGTAGTGTAGATTCCAATGTACAATTACATTTTTAGAATTAAAACTGTATATTCATGATTTACATTTATATATTCAGACTTACATCTACATATTGCAATATACATTTACATATTCAGACTTATAACTATATTCAGATTTACATCTATTTATTCACAATTTACATTTATATATTCAGATTTATAGATATGTACTCCGATTTACTTACATATATTCAGATTTACAAGTATGTATTATTCACAATTTATGTTTATATATTCTGATTTGTATCTGTATATTCAGACTTAATAAATAATTCTGATGTACTTCTATATATTGAGAATTTACTTTTATATATTCAGATAATAAAACTAATAACTGTTAACAAAATGTATTTAGTTTCAGCATAAAACTTAAAAACAAAATGTTTATATATGTGACCCTGGATCACAAAACCAGTCTTAGTTAGCATGGGTATATTTGTTGGAATAGCCAAAAATACATTGTATGGGTCAAAAGAATCGATTTTTCTTTTATGCCAAAAATCATTAGGATATTAAGTAAAGATCATGTTCCATGAAGATATTTTGTACATTTCCTACTATAAATATATAAAAATTAATTTTTGCAATTTGCATATATGCATTGTTAAGAACTTAATTTGGACAACTTTAAAAGGGATTTTCTCAATATTTGTATTTTTTTGCACTCTCAGATTCCAGATTTTTAAATAGTTGTATCTCGGCCAAATATTGTACTATGATACAAACCATACATCAGCGGAAAGCTTATTTATTCAGCTTTCAGATGATTTAAATCAATTCTTAAATCTCCAAATATATTATTATATTGAGATAATACATATTATCTTAAAAATCTCAAATCTCAAAAAATGTACCATTTTGACTGGTTTTGTGGTCCAGGGTCACATATAATGAAAAACATAAATGGGCATTGTAGTGTATATATGTATCACATTGTTTATAATATTCCTCATCCTCAGGTACCAAGGACAGTTGACTATTCAGCTCAACCTTGGTATGTCTCAACTGTAATTGTTTAACCATATTTATTCCAGTATCCACATGACAGAAAATAACCTGCATGACTGTATATGCAGAGTGTTATTGTTTTGGTTTTAACCATGTGCACGTTGGCTCTTGTGAGCAGGTTCGCCGGGCCCATGGAGAGGCACCACGCAGAGTCTGAGCTCATGGAGAGAGAGAACAGCACCTACCTGGTGCGATACAGGAGCCGGGAGAGCAGAGAGTATGCTCTCAGCATCAAGTACGTCTAGCTATTATCCCACTTTGTATATTTGAGCCAGTGTGTTTTTATTGTGCATAAAACTGGCGTAACGGATGGTTGGCGAGGGCCTTGCACGGACGTCCTTTTGCATGCAAACCTTCTCCGTTGGAGCTCAATGCATTATGCATCTTGGGATTTGCATACAACTTAATGTGTAGTATGATCACACTACATACTTACTGTGGGCTGCAGAAGATTTAATAGTTGCGTGTCTCATGTTTAAAACAAAACACAAGGTCTCTGTAAAAATATTTTATTCTATTTAAGGGCGTTGCAATAGGTCCTCAGGGTGTTTTAACTGTGGTCAGAAACTGACTGCACTATTCCACATCCCTAAGTTATAGTTAGTTCTGTCCACAACAAGGTCACGTTTAACTTTTAAAGAGGATTGTGGTTTTTACATCTGGTTTAAGGTTATGGAATAACCTGCCAATGAACACATCTTTCGTGACATCTTTAGAGCCAGCATTTATAGGAATAGTTTATCCAAAAATGGAAATTCTGTCGTCATTCAACACACTTCACTTCAACACACACACTTCAATTTGTCTTGACTCTTGTTTGTCAGCACATTCCTAAGGAACACTTCTTTTAGATGGCTGACACTGAAGTGGAAGTACAGTATTGACCTTCTTTGAATGTTTACAGTATTTCTCTGCCATCTGCAGGTACAACAACGATGTGAAGCACATTAAGATCCTCACTAAGGAGGGCTGCTTCTACATAGCTGAAAGCAGGACATTCAAGACTGTATTAGTAAGTGGGTTTGAGTTGCACAGAAGCAATGGTCTTCATCATCATTTGCTTAATTTATCATCACCGTATGAATACATATGTAGGGTGCTATAATTTAGTGTCGCTAGCTGTGCTGCAGAGACCTGAGCTTTTTTTATCGGAAACCAGAACATGTGCTGATCTGCATATTTCTGTATTTCATTAGCATAATTAATATTGTGAGCACAACTATTAATCCATCAGAGTCATCAATACTACTGCAACCTTGTTACGTTTTTTTTTCACTAATAAAAGATACTGTAGTGACAGCATGTAACAAGGAAAGCGTTGATGTATACAATAGTACTGAATGATTATTAATTCATATATCATTGTACTCCAGGGTATGTCAAAGAAATACATAGTATTACCATGGTGCACATCCATAAAAAAATTTGTAAGAACATCTATAAGCAATTGTAGCTGTTCCATTAAGATAAAATATGGCGGGGTTTCCCAACTGCAGTTGTAAGAAAGGTAATAATGAATTAACTGCAAAATCTAAATGGAATTTACCCATTAACCAAGAAAAAAGAGAAACGTGAATGTGAATGTGCTGTTAAAATGAAAAATGAACTTAAAATTACAGGAGGACTTCAGGTTTTATGTTAAAGGGATTCAGCTGGCAAAGCATTTTGGGAATCCCTGAAATAAGCTTTTTAAACTTCTGATGTTTCTGTCCAGGAACTGGTTGAGTATTACAGACAGCACTCTTTGAAAGAGGGTTTCCGTACTCTGGACACTAATCTGCAGGTGCCCTATAAGGAGCTTGGTAGTGGACTCAGACCTCCTGGTGAGTATTGTACATCTTGTTTAGATTCACTCTGACATTAGTTGTATCATATGATGACATTAGTTAGGCCTTGTTCAGACTTTTTCGCTCAGGTTTTTTGGATATCCAGATATTATCCAGATGAGTTTTTTAAAGTTTGAACAGGAAAAACCACACGAAATCTGATATTTCCAAATTTGATTCAAACCGCATATGGGGGTGGTTTGAAATGTGATTCCAGTCAGATTTTTACAGATGCATCTCAGTCTGGGTGCTCTGGCTGCTCAAATCGGATTTCAAATACTCTTTTGCATTACTTTTAATACTGTGTTGTTACCTGAATGAGCCACAGCTGTGTGTTTTTTTTTTTTTTTTTTTTTTAGTGATAGTTGTTCATGAGTCCCTTGTTTGTCCTGAACAGTTAAACTGCCAGCTGTTCTTCAGGTACCACAAATTCTTTGGTTTTTCAGCATTTTTGTGTATTTGAACCCTTTTCCAACAATGACTGAATTAAGATGTGTACATTATTCTTATTATGCCTAAATATCATACTTTTTTTCATTTAGCACTGCCCTTCAGAAGCTAAATTTACTAGAGGTCGATCGATGTATCGGTTTTGTAGATTAATCGGCACCGATAGTTGATTGGCTATTAGTTATCGGCAAAAATTCATGCCGATAGTTTTTTCCGGGTTGGGTGCATTGCTGTAGTGGCTGAGAAGGTTGTCATTATACAGCAAAGTACCTATAGTCTTTGTTATCCACCTTATTTTTCAATGCGGAAGTAAGCTGTTTTCTGGTAATGTGTTAGAATGAAGTGCAGTAAACGGTAAAACAGTTTGCACTACAAACTAGTGTGTTCATAATTAAGATAATACATTAAAATAATATGGTAAGACACACCAGTTTGCAATATCAAGCAGCAAAACAAGCTTTTTGTGTAGCTAAAAATAGCTGCAAGTGGATGAGACCAGAAGGCCAGACACAAAAAATTTACAAATGGCTGCACCCACTCTTATGGGAAAAATAAGGTGGATACAGCACAAGAGCGGCCTCTAGTGGCGAAAATCACTGACAGCACATGCCGTTTGTTTAGACACGTGACACTGCGCGCTGCACAGAGCGGGACACTCTCGGATTTAAAACATTGACAACCAAACGGTGTGTACAGTATACCCGTTTGGTGATCAAATAAAGTCTTGTAGACCGCCGCTTGAATTGAACGCGACACGTCCGGTGTGTGCGATAGCGGATAGCTGCTAGTTCTTCTAGACGCGCACTGCACTTTTGACCGTTGTCTGACTAACGTATTTTTATATTTTGATTAGATAACCACAAATGTTCTAGAATAGAAGCAGTTAAATTGTGAAAGTACACAATATCCATATGTATGCAATTTCAATACTGTGGCCTTTGTGTAGGTATTTAAAGATGGCCATCTTCAGCTTGATTGTTGATGTAACGGTAACACTTTACAATATGAATCCATTTGTAACATTAAGATGGATAAAAGCTGTAGAATATAAGTATTGTTCCTTGTTAAAGTGTGTTAATTTCAGCATTTACTGATATATTTAAAAAATTTTAGTTGCTTTTGTTAACATTAATGAACAATGAACTAACTGTAATGATCAATATATAATTAATATTAATATTTTTATTCATTTACAAAGTATGGTTCAGTAGGCTACTTTTTTTTTTAAATAGTAGAGCACTATTTATTTTCCGTTCAGTGTCCATTTTAAAAACTATCGGTCGATTAATCAGTGTCGGCCAGTGTGGTCCAACCTAGTTATCGGTATCGGTAAAATCCAATATCGGTCGACAATTCTAAAAATTTTCACCCCCCTCGCCAGTCTCTCAGTCATCCTCAGTGTGAAAAGATGGATCTCAAAATCAAACAGTCATCATTGGAAAGGGTTCAAATAGACAAAAAACGCTGAAAAATGTAAGAATTTGTGGGACCTGAAGGATTTTTCTGAAGAGCAACTATCACTAAAAAAAAAAAAAAAAAAAAAAAAAAAAAAAAAAAACAGATAACAGCACAGTATTAAGAATCAGAACATTTTTAAAGTATGACTTTCGCTTGTGACTATATGTGAAATATCTTATTCAGGTCAGTACTAAATAAAAAATAACATGCATTTTGTATGAGCCCTCTTATTTTGGTAAATTAATAAACATTTTGCAAATTCTGCAAGGTGTTTTTAAACTTTTGACTTCAACTATATTTCCAGTGAGCCTGGGTAGCAGCAACTAACTGTTGCAATGTAGTGAAGTAAAAAGTGTGATACTATGCTTTGGAATGTAATGAAGTAGAAGATTGCCATAATAAAAACGTTTAGATAAAGCACAGATACAAATACAAGTAGGCTACAAATACTTGCACATGTGCAAATACATTATTACTGGCCTTACTGTATAAACAAACATACAAAAACATTCCTCTGTACATTATTCGTTTTTAGCAGAACTGACATGTTAATTTGTACTGACAATACTGTTTCAACAGTTACAGCCTGTTGCGTAATAACACAACGGCATCCAGCGGCGGGAGTGTCTACTAGCAGCCAATAGTACAGTGACCTGTCGACCTTCAGCCATTAAAATCACCGTCAGAGTGAAAGGGTCTTTAGACAGGTCCTTTTTTAATGCCAGGAGGCATAGCTGGCTCTCAGGATGTGTTTTTAAATGGAGACTAGCGTATGCGTCCTGACACGTCACAGACTCTTTTGATTAAATATAAAGGTTGAGTGAAATCACAGAGTGTGCATATACACATGTTGCTTTCATAGTGTATAAACGTACGTGTTTACTTCAGCTCTCATTGCCCAAGATGGCTCCTCAAAGAGACAGACAGATGCTGTGAAGCGAGTCATACGCACTCAGCACCTGGCAGCAGGAAAATGGCTGTTTGTGTCTGGCTCTGCAGCCGCTGCTGCAGGCGACGCGGCGAGAGAGAGGACTCGGCTAAACAAGACGCCAGCACTGCGCTCAAGTAGCACCGGCAATCTCTCTGACATGACATGACAGTTTGCTTTGAGTTACAGGAAAAAGCCATGATGGATGCTAAGCTCCCTCTCACCTGTAGGGACTTGGCTGCTTTTCTCTCTCACAGCTAAGAGAAAAAACAGTCCCAGCACTGAGAAATGAAAGGGCAACTAGTGGAGACACGAAAAGTCAGCTTTATTGAACAGAGAGAGACGTGTCACGTAGAAAAAGGCTTAGCGAATGAGTACGCCTCTGCTGATAGAAAGAACGGGATAGTGGGGATTGTGAATTAGGGATTTCGCTGTTCTATATGTCCTTTCTTCTTCAGCATTCTCGGCTTGTTAGAGGTGTTTATGTTCAACTGCCACTCTCAGTGACGCATCCTTTCACAAACCTCAGCAGAAAATCCGGGCCCTCGATGCATCCTGGGACAGCGCTCTCGCTGATGTGCCCCAAACCAAAACACGCACAAATACACCGACAGATCATTCGGCGTGTGGGCGCTGACACGTCTGCAGGCGTCGAGTTCTTGGTAAACACGTCGAACACAAAGGGAGATATCAGGGTTGTGTTTGATAAGCTAATGTGAAGTATGTTATTTACTAGACAGATATCGCATCGGTTTTCGCTCTGACTAAAGATATCGAAAGTGAGATTGGCGGCATGATTTCTGCAGGTGATTTCTGAGTGACAGTGTCACAGGCAAAAGTAGTTGGCTCGTCGCCCACTGCTTCGTTCCCCCCCAAAGGAGATGCAAAGCAGGCAGGCAAACATATTGTGGATTTGACGTTTGCTAGTTTACATATTAGAAAGTCCTGGATGCTCAGATGGGCGTTCAGATGGTAACAGGACTTGCGCTCTGTATGAACACAGCTGTGTCAGTGACAGGGCCAGGAGCACACACTCATGTGTTTTTGGCAGAAGCTAGCAGAAAACCTAGAGAAAATGTTGTACAAAATAAAAAAAAATCTTGACACTTACAGAAATGGGTCGCCCATGTAATTTCCAACCTGTATGATGTTTTTTTTTTTTTTCCCGGAACAGTGTTTTAGCTGCTTTTGCCCAAATAATGTAGTATTTGGTTCATAAAAGTAGTCCATATGGCTGAAGTAGTCCCAATTTTGATCTGTTCTGTCATCATTTATTCACCCTCATGTTGTTCCGAACCTGCATGACTTCTTCTGTGGAACTTGTGAAAAATGTATTTTTTGCCCATATAATAAAAGTGAATGGTGTCCAAAATAGGACTGTGCAATAAATAAAAGTCCATATTTGTAAAAAATTAAATAAAATAAATAAATAAAAAATCAATGGTACTCATAATAACCTTTAAAATAATTTTCTTTATTTAGCTTGTACAGTATCTTCTAGATGATCAGATGTGTGTCGCTAAAAAGTCTGCATATTTTGTGTCCGTAATCCGTAAAACATCACATAATTTATTATTATTACTATTTTAAGAAATATCATACAACCAGAATATTTTTGTCCATATTTTAATTTATTCAGTTATACCACAACAGTGTTTTAGTGCCATGTTAAAAAAAATCTAAGATTACGAGATTAAGTTTTAATATTTTGAGAATAAAGCCAAATTACGTCAGTCAGTTTTATAGTGAAATACAAACAATATGTCTATTTCAATGTGTTTTTCACACTTATTAATGTTGCATGACAGATCACTGTATTTGTATCAGTTTAAGCGCCATGTGAATCAGTCATCATTCTGATTACAGTGAGACATTTGTTTAATTAAATTAGGCTATAATGTTGTTTTCATTCATTCTGATGTTCAGTCACATTTAAATTGTGCTATAAACTTGAAATAAAGAGGAAAAACACATTTATAATTTGTATTTCACAATAAAACTTACAGAATTCGAAAGCTGAGCTGTGTTATATTAAAAGCAACAAAGCACAAAATTATTGCGATTACTAGGTGATGAATGGAAGACGTTAAATATTATTTCCAATCATTTACTATATTATACATGAATAAAACAGTTTGTAAATAGTCACTTATATACCTCAGAAAAGACAACAGTATAACTTATGTTAACAAGTTGGAGTCCACTTCAACCTATAGAATGTTTTATTGTTGTTTTTAATGAAATACATGTAAGGAATGAAAGATTGGATGCCACAGATGTTTTTGCAGAGTAGGTGGTGGAATTTTCATAAAGAAAACAGTATAATTTAATGAAACTAATGTCTCATTGTAATCAAAATTGATTCACATGAATACAACGATTTGTCCTGCGACATTAAAGAGCATAAAAAACACATTATTGCAAGACACATCGTTTGTGTTTCGCTATAAACCTGACAGATTTTGAAAGCGGAGACTTTGTTTTATATGTAAAAGTACCAAAAGCACAAAGCTTATTACTATTATTGGGTGGCTGGCACACTACAAATAGGCCTAATAAATGCAATCGAAGGCGTGAAATATTATTTCCAAACATGTCCCTGCAAGTATAACACATGGTATGATTTCTGCTAATAATCCCACATATACTCAGTATATTCGGGCTATATATTATAACTTTAATTGCTATGATTTAATTCTTGTAATTTCGACTTTATTCTTGAAACATTTCGTTTTCATTCTCTAAACATTTTGCCTTTATTCTCAAATTTAAATTTTTATTCTCAAAATATTACAACTGTATTCTCGTAATTTTAGTTTTTTTTTTATGTGGTACTAAAACACCACCATTGTATATAAGTTCTTTAAAAATAATAAAAATGCTTTAAAAATGTTTTTGAATTGTATTTTCATTTGATTACATTTCATAAGATGCATTAACTTGATCAAAATTAATAACAGTTTTAATAAATGCTGTTTTTTCCACTTTTATTCATCAAAGAATAATGAAAAAATGTATCACATTTCCACAAAAACACTGAGCTGCAAAGCTATTTTCAACTTTGATAATGTTTCTTGAGGACCAAATCACCATAATTATTACATTTTAAATAATAGATTAGGTTGTTAAAGTTTCATGAATTCATTTTGGACACACTAATTTGATGATAAACTTGTGGTGAATCATCATCACAACAATCCAGAAAAATAAATAAATAAATAAATACACAAAATGATTTCATGAGGCCCTAAATTAATAAGAATAGCTTATTCTGTGTAGTTTACATGTAAAGCTATGTTTACATTCATTCTTGAGGTCTAACAAACATGTGGAATGCATTTCCTTCCACATTAATGGTATGAAATGAATACTGTATGTTATGTAATGAATAATATATTTTTGCCAACATTGCGCAGCCATAGTCAAAAACAACAATAGACCTTATTAACTTTCATTTTATGTTCATCGAGACATTTTTCAATCATCTTGCGTTAATCTCAAGCAGAGTTATTCATTCGGCCAGTGCTGTGGGGAGTTCGTTATATCAGCTTGTTTATGTTTGTTTTGTTGAAAATGTCTCTGTTAAGATCTCTGGGTTTTTGTGTTCTTATTTTCTTTGCTCTGCCTCGGCTTGGATCCTAAGCTCCAGTGCTGTGTGGGCTTTCCATTTTGAGTCCCACCAGCTACAGTTTTGTTCCTCCCTCCCCCTCACCCTTCTGGTCAGGTACAGCTATCAGCCACCTGTCTTATTCATTTCCCCCTCCAGCCATCTCAGTCTCCTCTCCCTGTGTTTGTTTCAGCTCTCTCTGCAGTGTATGTGTGCTTTCTGAGAGCTGTGGAGAGAGTCGCTCGTCATTTTGTGTGTGAAAATGTCTGTGCATGATGCAATGCCATTTGTGCCGTTTTTACTCCAAATCTCCAATCATCTTGTTGCACGTTCACATTTTGTCCTACTTGGCATGTCTTGGTACATCTCAGTCTTGCTTTTTTTTGTAACAACCTGTTTTTGTCTCCTTCTCCCTTTAGTTTTGGCCCCACGAGTGCTTGGCATTGCACTGGCACGATGTGATTTCAGCTCCAGAGATACACGGGAACTCTCTCTGCAGGTGGGTGACCTGGTGAAGATCTATATCAAGTGTACCAACGGATGGTGGAAAGGTGAAGTCAATGGCCAGGTGAGGAAAAACACTCTTATACACCATTATTCACTTAAAGCTCCAGTTCTAAAACAGTTCTTCTAGAGGTTTTGGTGCTTTTATGTTTGTTTACATAGTGTGAAGTTTTTCTTCCAGCCTTGCACATCATTGAACTGAACTTTTGCCCTTCCATGTGAATCACAGTTCATGGTTGCTCAGAAGGGAAATGCTAGGCACACAGCAGCAAAAATGGTTGTCAGAGTGCTAAATCCAATTCTGTTCATACACAGTCGGTTATTAAGAACTGACAACAGAATTATATAACCAGCTAGGGGTGTGTGATATCATGGTTTTTGACAGTGGATGATTAAAATGTCTCCACAATCTGCTGTAGAAGAAGTATCATAGTATCAGTTGCAGTTCTGGCGCCTCTGTCTCAATGTACTGTACAACACGACATGCATTTACATCAAATGTTAACTAGGGTTGTGACGGTGGCAAATTTTTTCCACCGCTTTCCAAGAATTAATACAGTTGAATAAGAAAGTAGCCAAAATAAGAACGGTAAATATTAAACAAACATTCATTGCATAAATTCGTATCAACCTTGCCCAACCCTTGTACAACGGGTCATCAAAATCACCGGCCCGAGTACGACTGGAGCCCGAGTGTTTTCTCTCTCTTTCCCATTACACTGTTGCATCCATTAAAATAGCTCAGTTTTGTTTTTAATAGGAACGTGGTTATATTTCTTTTCGTTCTTTGTAAAGTTAATTTAGAAATATTTTTGGTTGTTAAATTAAGGTTTTTGCTTTTTAAAGCAACCAAGCGGCCAGAGGCAGGCAGTGAGTTGATCACAGCCTATGTTTGATCAATTTTGCCTTCTCAAATCATCACGACTTGCCTAAAATAAAATTTTCAAGCATATCACAATGTTATTTTAAACGTTTAACTTAGATAAATGCACACTATTATGCGCATACAATTGTTTGTTGGAGAGTGGAAGGTGTCAGCGCAATCACTTGCAAAAAATTTAAATATGCCGTAATCTTTGCTCATAAAAGTAAGCGTAATATATCATCCGGAACTGTAAGGGGTCTAATTTTATTTGCGTGCACTCACAATATCAACAAAACGTTGTGCTTTTGTAAAAATAATGAAAACAAACAAGATACGCTTTCTGATGTCTCGGTGTTGAACAGGAGCGCTGCACAAAAATGAAACAAAACTCAGCGAATACTTGCCTTACAGATAAATATATCTATAGAAAGCTTTAAATTATTACTTTAATACTTTAAAACAAAAAAATTCTAATTGAGAACAAAAACTCTTTCATTATAAAATACATAGAGATGCATTTCTCAAGGCGCGTCCAATGAGCAGATGGCAAGTCAGGATCATCATTTTTGCGACACTGGCTCAGAAAACACTAGTTTAATAATAATTCATTCAAGTGTCTCCTTATTTCCCCCCAACACATTCATGGTAATTACTTTTCCCGGAGCTTTGCGATCTTTAGCCTATTGTGTGCGTTTGAACGCGGATCTCTTCCAGCGGCTGCGAAGGCACTTGCACCTGCTGCTGCTGCCGGTGGGGACACTGAACACGGCCATGGCAGAATAATTGTTGCAGAAACACTGTATTTTATACTTGTTATAGATTGTGTGACATCACGTGCAGTACTGCCGGTGGCAACCCACCACCTCGGTGGCAAGGTTGTCATTGCGACCAACACAGCCCTAATGTTAACTCAGTGGTAGAATTACGCTCATGGGAAACTGAAAATCACAAAAGTACATTATTTGCATGTGCTTTAAAGTCTATTTCATTGGTGTGCTGTTCTGACATTTCTAAATACACGTACTGTAACTATAACAGCTACTGTACTGTTTATCTTTACCCATTTTGGCCTAAATATCTGCCATTCTTTTTATCAACTTGCAATAGTAAAACAAAGAATTATAAAATGGTGAATTGCGATTTTCTTGGAAGAAATCGTGATGTTTTTGCCATATCGCCCATTTCTATAAAGTCTAGAAGAATCTTAATTATCTTGCATTAGAGAATCTTGCATTAATAATTACTGTAAGAATGTTGTTCATGATACATAATGTACATACAATACTTATGATGAACCTTGATGTAAAGTGTTACCAACAGTTCTGTATTCTGTTATAGTTCCACATACAATCATTAGTCACATTAGTTAAAAAATATATATATTTTAATATATTGTCTATTATTTGATTTAAAAATTTTTAATGTTTTATATTTACACATTTACACTACTGTTCAGTCAGTTTAGAGAAATGAATAATTGTATCCAGCAAGGACGCAACTGATAAAAAATGACAGTAAGGCATTTATAATGTTACAAAATATTTCTGTTTCAAATAAACACTGTACTTTTGATCTTTCTTTTAAAAACCATGTACCATGGTTTTCACAAAAATATAAGAAAACACAACTGTTTTCATCACTGATAGTAATCAGAAATGTTTCACCAGATTAGCATATTAGAATTATTTCTAAAAGATCATATAACATTAAAGACTGGAGTAAAAGTTGCTAAAAATTCAACTTTACCATCACAGGAATAAATAAAAAAATTGAAATATATTACATTAGAAAACCATGATTTATATATTTTGCAATATTACTGTTTTACTGTATTATTGATCAAATAAATACAGCCTTGATGAGAGAGAATGTTAATTTTTTTCTAAACTTTAATGTATATAGTATATAATAGTAATGTATGTATTTATTCTAGAAATTTGCATTTTTTATTTGATATTTTAACTAATTTTAAATTAAATTAAAAATGATGCAGTAATGAATACAGTTACGAATCCCCTGTTTCAGGCCTATTGATTTAGATATGTTATATTGTATGAGTGGTACTCATGTTCATGGTAAAATGTTTTTTTTTTTAAACATACACTACAAGTCAAACGTTTTTGAACAGTAAGATTTTCAATGTTTTTTAAAGAAGTCGCTCACCAAGCCGGCATTTATTCGGTCCAAAATACAGCAAAAGCAGTAATATTGTGAAATATTTTTATTATTTAAAATAACTGCTTTCTATTTAAATGTATTGAATTTATCTATATGAATTATTTATTGTAAAATGATATTTATTCCTGTGATCAAAGCTACATTTTCAACATCATTACTCCAGTCTGTAGTGTCACATGATCCTTCAGAAACCATTCTAATATGCTGATTTGCTGTTCAAAAAATGTTTTATTATTATTATTGTTAGTGTTGTTGTTATCATGAATACATTTGAATACATTGAATACATTTTTTTTTTAGAATTCTTTGATGAATAGAAAGATCCAAAGATCAGCATTGATCTGAAATAAAAAGCTTTTGTAACATTATACACTATTGAGTCTATATATATATATATAGATATATGTATATATATACATATATATATACATATACATATACATATATATATGTATATATTAATCTTTTTTGGGAAAGAAGTTATAGAAATGAATACTTTTTTTTAGCAAGGATGCTTTAAATTTATCAAAAGTGATGATAAAGTAATTTATAATGTAACAAAGGATTTCTATTTCAGATAAATGCTGTTCTTCTGAACTTTCTATTCATCAAATACACCTGCAAAAAAATCTACTTAGCCGTTTTTAACACAGTAATAGTAAATGTTTTTGAGTAGCAAATCAGAATATTAGAATGATTTCTGAAGGATCGTGTGACTGGAGTAATGATGCCAAAAATTCTGCTTTGAAATCACAAAATAAATTACATTTTAAAATATATTCAAATAGAAAACACATTTTAAATAGTAAAAAAACTTCTGAATTGTACTGTTTTTGCTGTTCTTTGAATCAAATAAATGCAGACTTGGTAAGCAGAAGAGACTTCTTTAAAAAACATTAAAAATCTTTTGACTGGTAGTACACCCCAGATCCAAAAGCAATTGAATTATGGTTAGGACACAAGCAAATGACATGCATTACGGAGATGTGACACTGTGATTGACATTTGAGATTAGACTTTAGCCTCGCATTTCTATGCAATACAGCTGATCTTGACTCTCCAAGACACCTAAATCTTTCCTCAAGCCTTATTACATTCTCTTTTCTTCATTTCATATGCTCAAGTGCGTTTATAAGAGAGATGATTAACTGGAAGTGATGACAGAAGATGGCAGAATGACTCTTAATGATTCCTCTGCACATGTCATTATCAGATCTGACCCACACGAGCTCTCAAACCACTCACGGAGATGAAGAGATATGCTTCGTTAGTCTTCACTAATGTTTATTAATGCTGTTGATATTACAGGTGGGATGGTTCCCCTCAACTTACGTGGAGGAAGAGGAATGATCAGCGCAGGAAGTTATCCTCTCTATGCTGTGACAGTGATACAGTATGCCACTTGTTGGCTTCGGACAAGAAGCGAAATAGCAAACAGTACACCCTTATTTAAGCAAAGCACCACAAACACAGCAATTATCAGCCTCTTCTAATGGGATCCGGTGGACTGCGGTTGAGACCTGCAGTGTGATGCATCTGAGGCCCCGTCGGCTTTGACTGTTTAATTAGTTATGAATGTCCCTCGCTGCTCCACATTCAGGCCAGACATCTCTTTCTCTCACTCTTTTCCTCCCTCTCACCCTGTCACCTCCTGAAATCTTCACACAGGGCCTGTGGCCCCCCTCTCTCTGCCTGTTTAAAATTTAAACTCCATTTCTGCACTGTGCCGGACCTCCCGTAAACTCAAGAGTGGCACGCAGAGAGAAAAGCCCTGAGCTGGCCGTTTTTTCCCTCCACTCGGCGACCTTTACGCGGTGCTTTCAGCTCACCTTGTGCTATAATTGATGATTTCATTCGCCCGTCTGACTCGGCAAAGTTGGCTTGGGCGAGAAGGAGCGCCGTGCTGTCACGAAGCCTTCCTCCCTGCCTCCTCCTCTCCAGCCCTGATAACACTTAGCAGCGCTGCTCTCTCAGGGCGCTCGGAGCGCTGCGCGGTGACAGGAGGCCTGCCGTTCTGTGCGATATCCATCTTAGCCGGCCTAACGCGCTGCGCTGTGATCAGTCATCGCTCTGTCTGTTCCTGAACCTCAGGTGCTCCCAAGCAGAATGTTGGCACTGATTTTGGACTGAAGTCAATTTCTTCTCTTGTCATGCAACAGAATGGCTTGTTAATGCTGTAGCGTTTGGGGCTCTAAGGCTCCTAGACACTGCAAAAAAAAAGTTTGGCGAGGTTAAAGGAGAAGTCCACTTCCAAAACAAAGATTCATATAAAATGTACTCACCCCCTTGTCATCCAAGATGTTTAAGTCTTTCTTTCTTCAGTTGTGAAGAAATTATGTTTTTCTCCATATAATGGACTGATATGGTGCCACGGTTTTGAACTTCCAAAATGCAGTTTAAATGCGGCTTCAAACGATCCCAGCCGAGGAAGAAGGGTCTTATCTAGCGAAACGATCGGTTATTTTCATTTAAAAAATACAATTTAAATACTTTTTAATCTCAAACCCTCGTCTTGCCTTTCTCTCCATGAACTCTGTGTATTCTAGTTCAAGACAGTTAGGGTATGACGAAAAACTCTGATCGTATTTTCTCCCTCAACTTCAAAAATCATTTCAAAAACATCGCTGCAGAAGTACCGACCCAGTCTTTGCAAAGTGAACATGCAAAGAAGATCAAACACCCTTAACAAAAAAGGTAAAACAGTATAGGGCGATTTTGAAGTTGAGGGAGAACATGAGATGGGAGTTTTTCGACATACCCTAACTGTCATGAACCGGGACAAAAACAGTCCAGGCAGAGCGAGACAAGATGAGCGTTTGGCATTAAAAAGTATATAAATTGTATTATTTTTATGCAAATAACGGATTGTTTCACTAGATAAGACCCTTCTTTCTCGCCTGGGAACGTTTACAACCACATTTAGGATCGTTTGAAGCCGCGTTTAAACAGCATTTTGGAAGTTCAAAATTGGGGCACCATAGAAGTCCATTATATGGAGAAAAATTCTGAAATGTTTTCCTCAAAAAACATAATTTCTATACGACTGAAGAAAGAAAGACATGAACATCGTGGATGACAAGGGGGTGAGTACATTATTTGTAAATTGTTGTTCTGGAAGTGGACTTTTCCTTGAATTCCTGTTTCAGAAAAGTAAAGAAAAAGTACAAAATACACTACTGTTCAAAAGTTTGGGGTCAGTAAGATTTTAGTTTTTTTAAAGAAATGAATACTTTTATTTATCAGGGACATATTCATTTGAGTGACAGTAAAGACATTTACTGTATAATGTTACAAAAGTTTCAAATAAATGGACCACAAAACCAATTTTAAATAGCATGGGTATATTTGTAGCAATAGCCAAAACTACACTGTATGGGTCAAAATGATCGATTTTTCTTTTATTCCAAAAATCGTTAGGATATTAAAGATCATGTTCCATGAAGATATTTTGTAAATTTACTACCATAAATATATCAAAACTTAAGTTTTGATTAGTATTATGCATTGTTAAGAACTACATTTGGACAACTTGGGCGATTTTCTCAATATTTAGATTTTTGCACCCTCAGATTCCAGATTTCCAAATAGTTGTATCTCAGCCAAATATTGTCCTATCCTAACAAACCATACATAAATGGAAAGCTTATTTATTCAGCTTTCAGATAATGTATACATCTCAATTTTGATTGAGATAATTTGGATTATGTGACACTGAAAACTGAAGTAATGGCTGCTGAAGATTCAGCTTTGCCATAACAGGAATAAATTACATTTTATAACATTTTTAATATATAACACAGTTATGTTAAATTGTAATAATATTTCACAATAGTATAGTTTTACTGTGAATTAAATAAATGCAGCGTGGTGAGCATAAGAGTCTTTTTCCAAAAACTTAAAAATAAAAAAAATCTTACGGACCCTAAACTTTTGAATGGTAGCGTTTTAGATTTTAATATTGTGTGTCATTTTACTTCTCAGGTTTTTCTTGTTATAAGGATTTGTAGATGCTTTTACTGGAAAACAAGACAAAAACACTGATATAGAACATGATTTTTGCACTGTAATAGATATATCAGCTTCCCTTGAATTTGTGAGAGGACTTTCCTCGCAGATGAACTTGTTTTTAAAACATTTTTGTAAGTTGTTTGTAAAGGAAGTTGCCCTCTAAATGGACACGCATTTGGTACAAGCCGCTTTAGTTTTCTTAGTATAGATATTTACAGAAATGTAATTTTCACTGCTGTTATACTATTTAAAGCACCTTTTATGCATTCATGTTGTCTGGTTTTCTTCAGAATAAATGTAAATTATCACTTGTTTCACACTGTTTAGAGAGTGAATTTTGTTAGGCTGTGTACAAGGTCAATTGTAACTTTTTGCTATGTTTGCTGATGTTTTATGAAAATTTACTGAATATAAATACATTTCTTACTGGCCATGAAACTGTTTCATACTACGTTTTTTTTACTTACTGTTTTTTCCTTGTATAGGGTAGAGTGGGGGAAAATGTAAAACGCCCCCCCTACTGTGTTTTTCCCAAAATAATCACAAGATAAAATCAAGATACATTTTTATTGTAACTATGAACTACGTTGACAAGAGTGATGGAGAAGTTTTCACCATGAAGCTTACACTGGTGACGTACCAGAGAGAAAAAGGATTTCACAGTAAATTATCAAATTTTCAGCAGTAAGAAAAAAAGTGTTTTAAAGCTTGTTGCTTTGCAGAAGATCACAGTTATATATGATATGAGACCAGTGGGGCCTGTAGATAGGGAGTATGTGTTATTTAATAAAAATATAATTATATTTTCAGAATGACGTAATTTTTTTCTCAGACATTGTCAGTGGGGTAAAATGCCCCTTGGGAGCAATGGACAATTACTGTAGTTACTCTGTTCTGAACATCAAATCCTTTGTTTTTCCATCAAATGAATTCTAACCGGCTGAATATAAATATTTGGATTTTATACTTAAAAATTACCTAAAGTTAGCATCAGGTAGCTTGTTAGCTAGCCAGTTAGCATCAACTAAGAAAATGTTTTAAATAGGCTATTATAATTTTGTAATTCATAATTATTGATTATATATATTTTTTTCATTTTAAGCTAAAACTGCCTGTACTCTGTTTTTGCTTTAAATGCTTAAAGGAAATAGCTCTGTCAGACTAGGGGGGGGCATTATACCCCATCCATGGGGGAACTTTGCCCCGTAGGTGGGGTAAAATGCCCCCTTGGTACAAATGTAATTTTTGTTAGAAATCTAACATAAAAACTCTGGATATTTTTCATATTTTGTTTAAAATTTATGTCCTTGTCACTAAAACTGTGATAATTTTTCTGAACACATTTAACTTTTGTTTCACAGGGAAAAAAAAAAATTGCACAGTCCTTAAGGGGGACCATAATTGTTTTTTCTTGAGTCAGTCCTGATATTGTTTTTTTTTGTTTGTTTGTTTTTTTTTTTGTGTGAGAAATATTCAAGCAGATGTAGTTCTCATGGAAAAAAATAAACTTGTGATGGTAAATATATACAATATGTATTATGTTGCAGCTCCTAAGCAAGTTATGGCTAAGTTTACACTTTAATTTTGGTACTTGGCAAAAGATAATTTTGGGATTTTACTTTAAATTGGGTCTGCTGTATATGGTACTTATTTAAAAATGGTGGGATTTTCATCACTGTACGCAAATCTCTGAAACATCGATACATTAGCATAACTGTTATTCAAAACCTTTTTATATTCCCGTTATATAAGCTGTAACATAATGAAATAATATAAATTGATACATCACACACAAAAAGTTTGTATTTTCTATATTTTTCCCTTCTTTTTTTAACAATTGTTTTTCTTGGGAATATTGCTATTATTTGTGGCCAGTTTATAGGTTTTATAGTTTTTTTCTCTTTGTTTTGAGGTGGATTGCATTACTGCCACCTGTCTCTCAAAAGGAACATTGACACTCTATCTGTAATTTCCTGACTACCCTACCAACCCACATTCAATTACCCTTGATTCTTGTATCCGCTCAGAGTTCTCTTAGAGCTTCATCCGGCGCTTCGTCCACCCTCTTGGCAGGATTTAGTTGTTTGTCTCCCTTTAAAAATCCCTTTAAGCCACTTCCTTAATGACATCATCCACCAGGAAGTGACATCAATTTGGAGGGAAAACAACAGCACAAACATGTGTAAGTATAAGCGGTGGTTTTTTTTTTTCACTTTGACCAATTGTTTAAATAATCAAGTTATTATTGATAAAATTTATGAGCCAGAGCTTGACCAAAGTACGTGTTTCAACTGTAATCTTTACTTAAATCACAGCATAAACGTTTTAATTTGTGTTTTGTTTGTGTGTACTAGTGATGGGAGAAACAAACCTTTTCGAAGCTTTGAATCAGCTGTGTAATACATTAAATGCAATAAAAATAATAAAATACCATTAAATATCAAGTGTCTGTATAATATGTGGTAAAATATTTAATATTAATTTACAGGGCTTGTTTTGTTTGTTTTATGGACAGCTTCAATATAAAGGCCAGTAAAATACTATTAACTACTTCTCATTTTTTTAATGACAAATATCTCATTAAAAATGTCTACAAATTGATGAAACTGATCCAGGATACAAAAAAAAAAATCTTTGGATGCTGGTTCAATGGTTCGCCACTGGGGGGCGATTTCAATGAGCTCGCCTGATTCACGGGTTCACAGAGATCGCCCCCCAGTGACAAAGCATTAAAAACATATCTAAATCTAAACACTTCGAAACAGTTATGGCGAAATGAGGCCTCGTTTCCTAAAATCACATGATTTTTAGCAGTTTGATACGCTCTGAACCAATTGAAACAATTGATTCACAAAAGTTTCGAAGCTTCATGAAGCAATGCCTCGAAAGCGCCCATCACTAGTGTGTACAACATAACTCAGTAAAACTTGTCACTTCTCCTAAATATTCACAAATGTTACAACTGGGATTTTATTTTCATGTCAGATCTCCTATGTTTCGATATTTCCAAACAAACTGTTTGGGGGATATTTTTGAGTATTTTACATCTTTTTTTCCCAAAATTCCAGTGTTCGTGACACAAATCCCCAGTAATGCTCTTAAATCATCTTAGGACAGTAGGAACTGAGTAGGAACAGTAGTTGAGATTTAACCTGAGGCATGTTCAGAAAGAGCCACGAGGGCCACGCTGCAGCGCAGCAGTGATTGATGGCCAGCCTTGTTTGCCAGAGGATGGAAGCAGGTCTATCTCTCTCCACTTCAGAAAGGTGTGAACTGACAGCAGGAGACTTCAGAGAAAAAGAAAGAGACAGAAAGGGAGAGAGAGTGGGAGAGAGAGAGCATCCCTCAATTCTATGACCTGAAAGTGTCACCTCTTGGTGTTGAATACGAGACAGGAACGGGTGAAGAGTTATGTGTTATATGGGTGTGACTTACCTCACCACACTGTCTTTACCAATTCAGCAACTGTAGTTTGGGAGAGTGGGAGGGAAACTCAATAAAGCCCTGTACTGTATGTCTGATGGGGCTGAGATTGAGCACCTCAAGGACTTCATCAGCACTATTGAGTAATTAAACACTTGCAGATCAAAGCTGTTGAAGGGAACAAGTCCTGAGTGGACCACAATGAATCCCCCCGATCCAACCTTGGATGGATGTCCTCATGCACTCATTGCCCCTTTGGGCTTTGCGCTTTGTAATACATCTGCCATTAAGCCCACAAACAGAAGTTGCGATGCAAGTGCATAGTGCAGTTGTACATACAAACCTCAGTACTCAAGGGGGTCCTGAGTACTACGTACTCAACTATGATTCTCTGCTGCAGTTAAAAACCGATAGGCCTTTTTCACAGTCCGCGTTCAGAAACCAGAAGCGTCGAGTATACACTTGGAATATACACTGTTTTAATTTTATTTTTAATGTTATTGTTTTTATTATTGCACAAATAATAATATACATAAAAAACTGGTCTGTCTCTGAAGTATTGTGCATACGCAGATTTCATTTAAATTATGAAATGTGCGTCAGAATATCGTGACAACATTTTTCCTTGTTTCGCCATACCCGATTAATGATTGGAAATTGTGTTTAATATGTTTTGATGAAACATCTATTATGAATTGTTCATTAATAAATCACAACCATCCCATACTGTGGGCATTGCCATTCATACAGGCTGCAGCGTAAGTTATTTTACACTACTTGATGCTTCCGGTTTTCGAACATGGACCGTGAAAAAGGCCTGTTGTTAAGGTTAATACAACAGTTCAGAAAACAAAACCTTAAAGGTATAGTTCACCCAAAAATGAAAATACTGTCATTAATTACTCACACTCATGTCATTCCAAACCAAGGTTCATCTTCAGAATACAAATTCAGATATTTTTGATGAAATCCATTAAAATCTGAATTGTTTAAATAGTCCATGTGACATCAGTGGTTTAAACTGAATTTTATGAAGCTATGAAGATGCTTTTTGTGCACAAAGAAACAAATATAAATGACTGAATGATATAAAAAATAATGACTCATAGTTTCATAAAATTACAGTTGAACTACTGATGTCACATGGACTGTTTTATTGATGTCCTGACTACCTTTATGGGCCTTTAACTTAGTAGCTGCATTGCTGAGTATGGAAGGTCAAAAAGCTTTTGGATTTCATCAAAAATATCCAAAGATGTTGTTCCGAAGATAAACGAAGGCCTTACAGGTTTGGAATGACATGAGGGTGAGTAATTAATGACAGAATTTTCATTTTTGGGTGAACTAACCTTTTAACATTCAGTAATGTATAATTTTCGAAACAATGTTTCAGGAAGTTTTGAAACCTCTGCAAAACCTTTTGTTTCAAATCAGCGCATTGGGGCACATACTAAAGTAGCCAAGTCACATCATTTTAGCAAACAAGGTTTTCAAACCTTGGTTTTGAAACTTTTTAATGGTTCCCTGCTAGAGGACAGTGCCTAACCAGTGAACCATGGCCTAACGTATAGTTTTAGCAGATCTGTGGCCAGCTTCATAATATAGGTTCAGTTTTGATAAATTTGAATAAACATGCATTCGAGAAGGAAAAGTAATTCATTCTGATTGGTCTAATTAGGCAATCCCTGCCTCAAACAAGCACTACAAAATGAATAAAAAACAAAGTATTTATCACTCTGTATATTTAATGGTTATTGTTAATAGGTATTGATTTTATAGATTGCAATTAATATTTCATTTCATTTTTATTTATTTTTTTTAATAAAAAGTGTCTTTATTAACATTTAGGTTGTGCTCACATTGCTTTTACAATGTTTTGAGCACCAGCACACAGCTTCATAACAGTGAATCATTTTTCAAAGGAATTGGTTTAATCAGTGGTGTGCGTGGTTTTTTTTTTTGTTTTGTTTTGTTTTTTTTTTAATTAAACATAAATATACATATCCCAGTCACATTTTCTTGGTTTACGTAACATTACTTACACTATCAGAAAAAATGTAAATAAATAAATTAACAAACAAACAAAAAAAAAAAAGTATGAATCTAATCAAGTTAGTGTTTGTAACCATTTTACATTTCATCTAAATAATTCAAGGCAGTAACAATTTAAACAACATATTTTATTTGTGCACTCATGTTCAGCAATTATTTTTAATGGTTAACAGTTAACTATTTTTTAATTTTTCAGATCATCAGTCATCAGAGCTCGGTAAATATTGGTCACAAATGCAAAAATTCACTAACACACATTTAGACAGATTTGTGAACAATATTTGAGAGAAATAGACCTTTTGTGTACATAGAAAAAGTCTTAGATCGTTGAGTTCAGCTCATGCAAAATGGGGGCAAAAACAAAAGTGTTACGTTTATAATTTTGGTCAGTGTACTTTAAATTTCACCATGCTGATTACTCACTAAAGACTCCCACAGATCATTTTTTCATGTCATTTTTAGTCTTATTTTGATGTACCAAAGTATGTGAGTTTTACTTACTTTTTAAAAATTAGTCTTCCCATTAATGCTATTACATTGTTTATTAATTCGCAATTGTGGAGCGAGCACGAACACAAAAGGCGGGATTTATCGCATGAACCAATCACAGCTGAACTTGACCAGTCATGTACACTCATTTTGCAATGGAGGCATTGCATCCTCTCTCATGACTTTCCCCCATTCATTCTCAATTACCCCCCACCAAATTCACCGCACGCTTTAAATGGTCTGTTAAAACTAAATGGGCTCTCAGGAGACATGAGAGATGCGGACTCCCGCTGTAACTTTACCTGCTGGTGTCACTGTTAGACAGTGTTTCTTTAGAAAAACTAGTGATTTATACACTTTTTCATGTTATATTTTGTAATATTGGCATTGTTTTGTTTTTGTATCAAACTGTTTTCTCATCCAATATTTTGAGGAGACACTGCCTTCCTTTCCTCCTCGGAGGAAACGCCTATATGTTTAATTGATTCAAAGCTTTTCTTTCTGCCATCACTACACTACTTTGTACTTTTTGCTCCGCCTGTTAAAACCGGTCCCAGTGGTGTGGACAAAATATCCACAAAATAAAAAAATACAAAATACAATGGTAAAACAATAAAACTTCATCTCATCAGTTTATTAAGAAAGTGTAAATACAAAACCTCAACCTTTCCCAGACTCGCATTCTTCTATCTCACACTGTTAGCCAAACTTGACAGAATGCCCCTCCATCAAGAAAGTGTCATTTCTCGCCATCTGGTTTTATTGATTGTGTCTTCACACTTTCTTTTTTACACCCTGATATTTCCTTCAGGCCTCTTCTGCTCGCTCTCCTAACATAGCGAGTTAGACACACTTGCGTTTAAGTTATTTGTATGTTGCTTTTTCTGTATGATTCAGCCCTTGTTGCGCTTACAGAAAGTCTCTCTTGCGCTCTGATACCACTACATGTTTTCAAAAGGGGATAAATGCTTTCATTCCAGACACAGGGATCTGGGGCACAATATATTATTTATAGTCTCAGTTGGTGTGATACATAAATAATTTGTTCCAGAGGGCTGGTGGGGGTGGGATTGGGGGAGGTGATTTGCAATTTAAGTCCAGAGATGCTTCTTATGCCATTGAGCTACTATTTAAAATACAAACCAGTGCTATGATATGCCACGCTAGCATTTCAGAGGGTGGTTGCAGTGCACCGTTTAAAAAGATTCAGGGTTGGAGACACTAAAAGATTCAGAATATGCAAAATGGATTTCATAAGAAAGTAAGAGTGCTTTTGATTCGTTAAGCCGTTTGGCAGGCAATTAGTGATCTTGTAAAGGCGTGTTATACAGCAGGTTCAAGGCTGCCTCGTGAAGGCTCTGAACCGCCTCCGATTTCTGTGTAAAGACACAATGGCACATAAAAGCAGCACTGAAATATTAAGCTACGAGCCATCTCAGCTCATAGTATCAGGTCATGACAGAGAAAATATTTCGGAAATATTATTAATATCTAATAATTCATATATTTATTTTCATTTAAAGGGTTACTTCAGCCAAAAATGAAAATTCTGTCATTAATTACTTACCCTCATGTCGTTCCAACCCTATTAAACCTTTATCTTCAGAACATAGACAGCAACACAATTGACATGTTCAAGGTAGTAAGGACATTAATAAAATCCTCTGATGTCACATGGACTATTTTAATGATGTCCTTACTACCTTTCTGTAATCTCTTAATTTGTGTTCTGAAGATTAATGAAGGTCTTAGGGGTTTGGAGTGACATGAGGGTAATTAATGACAGATTTTTTTTTTTTTTTTTTTTGGGAGAACTATCCTTTAATTAAAAAAAATTATGCTAACAGACACTTCTTTTGATCTTAAAATTGTATAAGTAAATACTGAGATTAACATTAAGTAAGATTTATAAATTAGAAGTATTGTTCATTGTTAGTTTATGTTAACTAATGTAGTTAACTAATGTAGTTCAAATGAAACCTTATGCCAAAATGTTCCTTTATTTATATATTATGTTACAACTGGCAGTTTCTATATAGGCATAAAATATCACAGTAAATGGGTTGTCACAATAGAATCTGCGACTGAACAGACTTTATATGCTTTTCAACAAAACTGAAACAGTAATACAATTGTGAAACGTAAAACAATCTTACTGTGCTTGATTCTTAATACTGTGTTGTTACCTGAATGATCCACAGAAAAATAATTTTCAGAAAAATCCTTAAGGTCCCACAAATTCTTTGTTTTTTTTTTGTTTGTTTTTTTAGCATTTTTGTGTATTTGAACACTTTCCAACAATGACAGTAGGATTTTGAGATGTATCTTTTCACACTGAGGGACGCATTACAGAAGGTTCAAACCGTCACTGATGCTCCAGAAGGAAAAACGATGCATTAGGAGCCAGGGGTGTAAATTTTTGAACAGAATGAAGATGTGTACATTTTTCTTATTTTGCCTAAATATATATTTTTTTCCCATTTAGTACTGCCCTTCAGAAGCTACAGAAGATACTTACATGTTTCCAAGAAAACAAAATACGTTAAATTATTTACCCTGATCTTCAAATTCAAAAAGTTTTCACTCCCCAGCTCTTAATGTTTTTCTTTCTGGAGCAACAGTGAGCGTTTGAACCTTCTGTAATAGTTGCATATGAGTCCCTCAGTTGTCCTCAATGTGAAAAGATGGATACATACAGTACAGTCATTCAGGGTTCAATATACACAAAAATGCTGAAAAGTCATAAAACTTTTTCTGAAGTTCAGCAGGCAGTTTAACTGTTCAGGCGCAACAAACAAGGGACTCATGAACAACTATAACTTAAAAAAACAGCTGTGGATCATTTAGGTAACAGCACTGTATTAAGAATCAAGCTGAAAGGGGGCATTTTTATAAATGCAACTATCATTTTCTCTTTTGGACTAACAGGTATAAATGTCTTGTATGTGAAATATCTTATTCAGGTCAGTACTAAATAAAAAATATCATGCATTTTGTATGATCCCTCTTATTTTTGTAAAATAATTACCATTTTGCAGATTCTGCAAGGTGTATGTAAACTTTTGACCTCAACTGTACATAACAACACATTTTTGACCAACAAATGGTGCCATTTATACATTTCTTACACTCAGCATGTGTGACAGCTTGCTCCAACCTTACATAGTAAATACTCTGTCCTGTAAACAGATAAACCTAAAATCTACCTTCATCATACATTGTAAAAAACTATTTGCTGAGTCAACTTAAAATAATTTGTAACCTGGCTGCCTTAAAATTTTAAGTTTAGTCAACTCAAAAAAAGTTTATTCAACTTGAAATGTTAAATTATACTAAGTGACAACTTAGATATTTGAGTTGAATCAACTTAAAATTTTAAGGCAGCTGGGTTACGTACCCATCTGTTAAGTTTAGCAAACACAAATATCTAAGTTGTTACTTGGTACAACTTAACATTTCAAGTTGACTAAACTTATTTTAGTTGACTGAACTTAAAATTGTAAGGCAGCAGGGTAACAAATTATTTTAAGCTGACTCAACAAATTGTTTTTTTTAAATTTTTTTACAGTGTAGGTGACTGAAGGTTTGAATTAGATGTTTGCAAAAAGATTTATGTAACTGGACTTTAGTCAAGCTACTGAGATTATGCAACGACATCCCTTTGTGACAACTAGCCCTGGACTCTCCTATATACACCTTTCTAGTTTAAAGATAGCAGAAGTTCATCTGCACGTCCAGTCACTTTTAAAACCCATTTCAGGAGTGATGAGGCTTGTAACAACTTGAATCGAAGTTTGATCTAAGGAGTGCGGCTTTTTGTGCGATTATACCCTCGAGTGTATACATAACTATGAACAAAACGTATTCATATCCAGTCTTTACATAGCACAAAAGTTCAATTAGAACATAATGCATGTTTTCGTGACACTCACGTCTAAGTGCTTGTGTTAACTGCTGAATATTTAATGACTGAGTGACCTAAGCGCTCTACATTATGCATTAATGATGCCATGTCCATCAAACTGTCTTCGTGATGCCCATTTGATGAATCATCGCTAAATACAACCCCACACGTCTCTGCTCACCACAGGTATTCCTCTGAACTGATGGCACAGAGCTCACTGTAGAATGAAATGCATTGATTTATGTTTTGCAGAAATGGTCTCTCTCATTAAACTTGTTCAGAATTGAAGCGGCTTGTTTCCCTTTTCGAAAATGTGTTTGTCTATAATATAAGGGAGTAGAAAACCCTACTAATTCTTAGACTTTGTTTACACTGATAAATAAGCAGAATGTATGTCACATATGGAATCCTACAATCTTCATTACTACACTTCACCACGGCTCAGTTCGCTTTTTCCTTTTCTTCATTGTAATTTTGCAGCCTCCATCAACAAGCTACAAGTGAGATAAAGGTTATATGCAAATGCACTCATTATATCTGATAAGGCGGATGTTGATGAAGAATGTAGTCTCGTCCTCATTTTTTAGGCCGAATCTTTCTGAGTTCTTTCATCCTTTCAGTTTCTAACCATATGGCTATTTTAGTTCAGCAGTGTTGTTATATACAGTTGTGCTTAGATGCAGTTGAAAGTGGATTACTTGTTCATTTTGTGCACTAACTAACAAGATCACTGAATACAGCCTTCCATCCTGGGCTCTTGCATAATGTCTCTGGTGTGTGGCCACATGTCATTTGCAACTTTTGAAATGTAAAAACCCAGAATGAATATTTTAGAGATGCAGTAAGATTGAGAATACGATATCTTCCAAACAAACAGCATAGGGACACTAAAACTATTTATAAACCATGTAAACTGTGTTTTAATTGCTCCTCTGTGTTCTAATCTTAATTGGCAATCAATCAGTAAAACTGATGAAAATGTTCTGACCCTATAAAACAAGAAAGCTGTTTAATATAGTAATCAGGCATCACAGCTGACAAGAGGCACGTCTGACTGTGATGTGTCTATCATTATTATGATATGCAATCAAAAAATCCATTGTTGCTGGTCTTCAATGACAATTGCAAGTTATGCCGAAAAAAGGAATTATGCTGATATTGTTTTAAACATGGCCGAAGGCATTTTCAAACTTTTTAGTCCACTATATCTGTGTTTTAATCTTGATTTTTCCTTGGGAAATTAAGCGTGTCTGTTTTTAAGCATAAAATCCAACAAATGATAATAGTGAGGCATTTGTTTAAAACAAGAAAAAAAATATATGTATATATATATTTTTTAAATATTCAGCTCCACATACACAACAGTTCAAAAGTTTGGGGTTAATAATCATAATAATAATAATAATTATTATTATTATTTTATTTCTTTGTAATGTTTTTGAAAGCATCTTTCTTTATGCTGTACTTATGTGATCAAAACCACATTAAAATAGTAATATGCATTTATATATTAATTTATTTAAAAATAAAATTTATTCCTGTGATGGCAGAGCTGAATTTTCAGCAGTCATATGTCTTATGATTCTTCAGAAATAATTCTAATATGCTAATTTGGTGCTCAAGAAACATTTCTCATTATTATCAATGTTGAAAACTGTCTATTATTTTGCCGAAACCACAATGCTTTACAGCGTTTATTTGAAAAACAAATCTACTGTAACATTATAAATGTCATTATTAGTTTAATTTAATGCATCCTTGCTGAATAAAAGAAAAACTAAATCTTTCTGACCCCACATATTTGAACAGTAGTTCAGTTTTACACAGTTTGTGTGGTTTCCAATAAATTGATCTTGCTTTAAAGATCTTTTTCCCCACTCCAAAACAAGACCGAAATGTCTAATTAAAGGGGTCAACGGATGCCCATTTTCCAAAACTTGATATGATTCTTAATGAAAAGTCTGTAACAGGGATGTCAAACTCCGGTCCTGCAGAGTTTAGATGCAACCCTAATTAAACACACCTGATCCAACTAATCAAGTCCTTCAGGCTTAATTGAAAACTGCATAGTATGTGTGTTGGAGCAAGGTTGGAACAAAACTCTGCAGGGCTGCGGCCCTCCAGGAACTGAGTTTGACACCCCTGGTCTATAACATACTTTGGTTAAAATTTCTTAATGGTAGTGTAAAACAGCACCCTTTTTACCTTGTCAAAATCAGCTTTGCAGACATCAACCTGTTTTGTTGCATGTTGGTTTAAATGCAAATGAGCTCTGCTCACCCCGCCCCTGTCTTCTATTCTAAGCTGTGCTTTGAAAGACTGTTTACTTTAGCCGCGTTTAGCCATGGAATTTGATAACTAGAACATTATTAGGAAAGGCAATTGCAATGACTCATTAAAACCTCTTATACTCATTTCTGCTGTAGGTGAAGCTGGATCACGAATGATTTGTGCAAACAAACAGATTTAGGTAGATCGGGTAGCGCATTCCCTTCAACAAACATAATCCACTGTGTCTGCAGCAGCTCGGCAGTAAATGATGACTATTATGTTCATTATTATATCCAAACAACAAACACCTCAATCACTTACGAGCCATTCTTGTTTACGTCCCTGCTCCATCGTCAAAACAATGGCGGTCGGACTGTTACAGCTCACTCATAGCGGGTCTAAGGTAAGATGGCCATGTCGATCAACTATCGTGGGAGCGGCTTTGGTCCGTGTGATGTCACACAGACAAAAAGCTGAGAATGGCTTGATTTTAAAAAGGGGATATTATTTTTGGGGATTAAATAAAAACCACTGGGTGGATTTTTATCAGTATAGGGTGGATGTGTACACACACTGCCAACACACATTTATGTTCAAACACCATGTAAAAGTGAATTTAGCATCCGATGACCCCTTATTAATGCTAACTCAGTTAAACCAATTGTTATAAACATTTTAATCCCAATTTAGTATTAATGCATCCCTGCACTCTCTCTTTTGAACCTGTACGGCCTTTGCTTAAGCTCTGAGGAGAGCCAGAAAAACACAGTAGCTGCTCTCACAACAACAGTTTCAATCTGATTATGTTTCCCTTATTGCAGAAGAGAAGGTTCCAACAACTGAGATATACAGTGCGAGAGATGTGAAAAAAGATCTCAGATGCTCGCTAATGGCTTTGACCCTGAGTAGAGTGCTTATAAAACCCTAAAACTGTCTCCTAAATGGAAAATGTATAACGGTGTCACATCTCTCTCACCTCGCATACAACTACAACATTCAGAGTTAATCCTTTTAGATTTACACTTTATTGATTTACTACGATGGGAAGTAACCTGATTAAATGAAACCTAACCAGATTAAACTGAAACTGAAAAAAAATATGTGCATTGTTATGGCTGCTATTTAAAGCATCACATCCACAACGTGGCCATTTTCAGAAACAATTTTTTGTAAGACAGGAAGTTATTGTTGCTGACTAGACAATGCCTATACACCCCATAATCAGTTTTTGCTAATGGACAATTAACTGCAGATCACCAATGACTAAATTATGGTTTAATCGTGTTTTAATCATGTATTGTATAATACTGACTGGCAGGATTCAAAGAACGCATTAACTAAATATGTCTCACCCTTTAGTCCTTGAAGAGAATTGAAAGGCATGGCACACACTGGGCCAGACAACCGAAGCGAAGCTCCCCATGGTTAATATCCAGCATGGAAGCCTCCTTGTCTTTGGCCTGTCTTCTCCTTTGTGGTCATGATAGCGTTTAGCTCCCATTAAGATACTCAGCACTGTTCTTTTTATAAGCCAACAAAATCTACTACTGATGTGCAGTCAGGATTATTCTTAGAGATATATTCACACACATATTTACAGAAAGGATGCATAACAGTGATCAGACGTGACAGTAAATACATTTATATTTTCTATTAGTCAAAGCATCATAAATAAGAAATCATGGTTTCCACAAAAATATTAAGCAGCACAGCTGTTTACAGCATTAGTAATAAGAAATATTTCTTGAGCACCAAATCAACATATTAGAATGGAATAGAATGGAATAATGACTGCTCAAAATTCATCTTAAAGGGATAGTTCACCCAAAAATGAAAATTCTGTCTTTAATTACTCACCCTCATGTCATTCCAAATCCGGAAGAACTTTGTTCATCTTTGGAACACAAATTAAGATTTTTTTGGTGAAACCAATAGCTTTTTGGCACTGCACATGCTTTTTCACTGGGGCTGGTAACAGAGCTGGAACTGGTGCTTGGTCGAGACTGGCACACGTTCAGAACTTACTATCGTTTCCACTGGCAGTAAACAGAACCCTCTGCGTCACCAACATGTGACCACAATTGCTTGTTATCTTTCGCGGAAGGAGAACATTGAGCTTGGTTTGTTTTCATCTCGATTTTTAGTATTGTGCAAGATACTCTATCTAGCACATCCTGATTTTGCTGAGTTAGATGTGTTCCTGGGTCAACGTATTTTGTTGACCCTGGAGCAACATTTTAATCCAAAAATGTAATCTTAACCACATCCCTACACCTAAACCTAACCTACCCATGAGTAATCCTTAAAATCAGAGGAAATGATAGATGAATGACACTGATGTACAAGCAACAAACACTGATTGTAAGCCTAAACTTCACAAAAACTATAAAATGTTTTTTCAAATCTGATTGGTTCACAGTGTTGTTCCAGGGTCAACAAAGATGTTGATCCAGGAACATGTCGTACTTGGTAAAATCAGGTTCTGCCTCTATCTATATGACATTCATGTTACATGATTTGACTGATTTTTATGTAGAAAGGGCGACAACGCACCACATTAAAAGAAAGGAACATTCATGTTTTCATAACCACTGGTCAAAATCAAAAACACAACTAAAATTAAATCATCTTTGAGAGCAAGGGGGGGCCCCTGGTGTTTTGTGAGCCCTATGCAGCACGTGTATTTTGCGTATAGGGAACATCGGTCTATGACATTAAAGTATCGTGAGAGCAATTCAAAAGCTTAAATAGTCATCTGCTCTCCAAGTGCTCTTGCAGTACTTTGATTTTAGGTGCCAATCAGTTAATGCAGCGCCAGTGCATCTGGAAGCTCCGTCTACTGATATCATAGGTTCCCTTGTTCAAACCAGAAGGGTGGGGTCGGTTCAGAACTAGGATCTGGGCACCGGCCCAGGATTTTTTTGAGTGGAAAATTGCGGCCCGGTTCCCAGTTGGGCTCCCACACCAGCCCCGGTGGAAAAACAGCAATGATACACCATGTTTAAGGCCCAGAAAAGTAGTAAGGACATTGTAAAAATAGTCTATGTGACATCAGTGGTTCAACCTTATGAGAATATTTTTCATGCACAAAGAAGACACAAATAGCGACTTTATTTAACAATTTCTTCTCTTTCGTATCAGTCTTCGATGCACGTTCATGAGAGTACCACATATGCCCGTGGCACTGCTGATGCAGGAGCCGACGTTCTGACATAGAACCCGGATGCGCTGTGCCTTGTTTACAAGCAGAGGAATGCACATGCGCCAGGTATGCGTCATGGTACTGTCGCGAACACGTCGAAGACTGACACAGAAGAGAAGAAAGTCATTATTTGTATTTTCTTTGCCCACAAAAAGTATTCTCGTGGCTTCATAAAATTAAAGGGTTACTCCACCCCAAAATGAAAATTTTGTTATTAATCACTTACCCCCATGTCGTTCCAAACCAGTAAAAGCTTAGTTTGTCTTCGGAACACAATTTAAGATATTTTGGATGAAAACCGGAGGTCCCATTGACTTCCAGGTAAGTACCACTGTCAAGACCCAGAAAAGTATGAAAGACATCATCAAAATAGTCCATCTGCCATCAGTGGTTCAATATGAATTTTTAAGTGACGAGAATACTTCTTGTACGCAAAGAAAAAAAAAGATTTTATCCAACAATTCGTCTCCTCCGCATCACTGTAGCACCATTTTGGGGAGCATCTGCTGGATGCAAACTGCGTACGCCAGATATGCTGTTTTCGTTCAAATCAAAGCGTAATTATACGTAGAAAATGTATCCGTGTGGTGCGGCTGACACAGAATGGCGTACGCAGTCTGCGTCCAGCAGATACTCTCCAAAATGGTGCTTTGCTGATGCGGAGGAGACGAACTGTTGAATAAAATTGTTATATATATATTTATTTGCATACAAAAAGTGTTCTCGACGCTTCATACTTTTCTCGGTCTTGACAGTGTTATTTACAAGGCAGTCAATGGGACAGTCACAAGCCTGTCGGTTTTCATCCAAAATATCTTAAATTGTGTTCTGAAGATGAACAAAGCTTTTACGAGTTTGGAATGACATGGGGGTAAGTGATTAATGACAAAATGTTCATTTTGGTGTGGAGTAACCTTCAAGGTTGACTGATGTCACATGGGCTATTTTATCAATGCCCTTATTACCTTTTTGGGCCTTGATCGTGTTAGTTGTGTTACTGCTGTCTATGCAGGGTCAGAAAGCTCTTGGATTTCATCAAAAACATCTTAATTTGTGTTCTGAAGATGAAGGTCTTGCGGTTTTGGAACAACACAAGGGTGAGTAATTAATGACAGAATTTTCATTTTTGGATGAACTTATCCTGAATCAGGTGTGTTAAATAAGGGAGACACACAAAATGTGCAGAGCAGTGGGTCCCCAGGACCAGGATTGAAAACCACTCCTTAAACTATCTCTTAAAATACATTACAATATTTCACAATATTACTGTTTTTGCTGTATTTTTAATCAAATAAATGCAGTTTTGGTGGGACTTCTTGCTGAAAAAGTGAAAATTTGATAGTATATCGATATTGTTAATGTATATGGCTTTACATGATAGTGTATATGGTTTTTAATCCTCCAATGTGAATGTTTAGCAGAAATTCATTAAAGTTTGAAAAAGTGATGAAAATAAATGTAATGACATGAATAAGAAATGTTTCTGTTCTTCTTCTGTTTTTATGCAGTTAATCAAATGTGACCCCGTACCACAAAACCAGTCATAAGTGTCAATTTGTTGAAATTGAGATTTATACATCATCTGAAAGATAAATAAGCTTTTCATTAATATATGGTTTGTTAGGTTAGGACAGTATTTGGTTGAGATACAACTATTTAAAAATCTGGAATCTGAGGATGCAAAATATTGAGAATATCACCTTTAAAGTTCTTAGCAATGCATGTTACTAATCAAAAATTAAGTTATGATATATTTACGGTAGGAAATTTAGAAAATATCTTCATGGAACATGATCTTTGCTTAATATCTTAATGATTTTTGGTATAAAAGAAAAATAGATAATTTTGACCCATACAATGTATTGTCGGCTAGTGCTACAAATATACCTGTGCTACTTATAACTGGTTTTGTGGTACAGGGTCACAAATAAGCAAATTTGTGACACTGACCGTGTGAACTCCTATGTACCAATACTTTCTTTATTTTATTATTAATAAATAAGAAAACTGAAGCATTTCCACTAGTGGTCTGAGACTCCACTGTACAGTATATGCCATAAGGGAAAAGGGCGAACTGCATCTCTAATGTACTGTGAGCAGGTTTTACTCCAAAAAGTGTAAATGAGCAGCTGCTTTCACAAAGTGTCACACCCTGCTTTGAATAAGGCATTACAATCCTGTTCCTCAGAGATGGATGTGGCCATTATTCTGAGAAAAGCATCATTCTTGGTAAGCAGGCCACATCCTGGAGAAAAAAAAAGTGTAATGTTTTATGGCAATGTTATGGTATCTATTCTGCTGAGTCTCCTGTACTTTGAAAAACATTGTGCTTCAATAATCATCCATCAAGCGCATATCCATGAGCTATGCACATATTCCTGATAACCTTTAAAAGTTTAAAAATGGTCCAGAAAGTTTTAGGAGAAGCAGGAAGGCATAAAAAGATGTTTTACAGCCTTGCCGAAACGTACCTCATGTTCTTTCTCATCTCAGGTGTGGGACATCTTGGCCTAGTAACATTGTCAGGGACAGTCTCAAGTGGGAAGCTCCTCATGCCGTTCTGCCGCTTTGAAAAATGGGACCTTGAGGACGAGCCATTAGTTTTGTAAGCCATTGATAATCCCACAGTGATGTTATAAAGACCATACTGAAAGAGATTTCGCAGTCTCAGAGGCCTTTTGTGTAGTTTTGAAACGGCACTGTAAAATTATTGGTCTAGAGGTTGTGTGTATATACTCATGTCGATGTTGTTTCCAACAGGTGACAAATAATAGCCTCAGGATTCATTCACAGCTTGAGGGAAAGTCAAAGAATTGTTTCACCTTTTTAGTATGCAGCGCTTTCGAAATGCACAATCAGGGACGCATTGTGTAAAAATAGCTGCTGGAATGTACAACAATGGTCTCGGTTGAAAAAGAAGCTATTCTCTAAAGAGCATCCAGTTATTATTGTAGAGTATGAGGAACGAGGAACGGTGTGCACCCTCATTGACCCCTGATGTCCATCAGAAATAGAGGTGGTAGTTTGCTGGGGGGAGTTTGTATTCAGTCTCATTACAGACTCATTAGCATTCTGACAGCATTTGCATTCAAACCTAATGAGATGCGGTACAGCTTGTTTTTTGGGGGGTGCAATGTTTATACTCATTTATCTGACCAATCTTAAATTTCCATCTTGGAAGCGCAAAGTGTTTCTAATTATTCGACCGCATCTATTAGGCTGAATGAAATGAGTCGAACAGAAATGGTGAACCTGGACCTAATCGTCAAAGGAATTTACAATGGAGTAAATGGACATGGCAGTTATTCCTCAAAATAAAATGACATCTTCACTTATACTTGTCTTTTGGGAGAAAAGTTATTAAGATCAAGGGCGATAGAGGATTTCATTTGATTGAAATGAAGAGGCCTAATCTCACTAATGTAATCTATCCAGCCTCAGACCCGCTTTCACTGTGTGTCAGAGACACAGAATGACTTCATTTCCATTCGAGTGCCCAGCGTGGACTTGAAAATGATTGCCGTATCACGACTGCGTGTTATGCCTCGCCGTGAGTGACATTCTCCAATCCATATTTCGTCAACACACCTCCCTTACTCATTCGTTTTGTGATTTACATTTGATTTCAGTCTCTGCTGGAAAACTTTTATTGCCGTGTCCTCAGATACGGCCCTGTTAGTACTATTTTTATGAATAGACTTCAGTTGAAATTTGAGCTTTCAGAAATGATGCCTTGACTATACACTACCAGCTACTGAGTAATAATGTCGTTTGCATTAACATTTATTCATTCAGCACACGCTTTTATCCAAAGTGACTTACACTGCATTTGAAGGCTTTTAAATTTTACCAGTTCATGCAATTGAATCCATGACCTTGGTGCTGCTAGTACCACATTCTACAGTTTGAGCTGCAGGAATGTCATTCAGTAATTGGCAACTGGGTACATTAGAGTTCACTGAATCATTTACTCACAGAGAGAACTTAAAATAGAGCTAAAGATATTAGCTAAATACAGTATATCTTATAGAATTTTATATTACCATTAAAAAGCTTGGGGTTGATAAGATTTAAAAAAAATGAAAGTCACTTATGCTCACCGATACTGCATTTATTAGATCAAAAATACTGTGAAAAATAGTAACATTTTAAAATATTATTACAGTTTAAAATATGTGTTTTCTGTTTTACTCACATGATCCTTCAGAAATAATTCTAATATGCTGATTTGGTTCTCAAGAAACATTTTGTATTATTATCATTGTTGAAAATATTGCAGTTTAAAGTTTTTGTAGATTCTTTTCAGGATTCTTTAAAGAATAGAAAGTTAAAAAGAACAGCATTTGAAGCAGAAATCCACTGTAACATTATAAATGTCTTTACTGCCACTTTTGATCAATTTATTGCATCCTTGCTGATTTAAATGATAACTTTGAATGAGAACAACAATTTACAAGTAATTTACTCACCCCCTTGTCATCCAAGACGTTCATGTCTTTCTGTCTTCAGTCGTAAAGAAATTATGGTGTTTGAGGAAAACATTTCAGGATTTTTCTTCATATAATGGACTTCAATTGTGTCCCCGATTTTGAACTTCCAAAATGTAGTTTAAATGCAGCTTCAAAAGGCTTCAAACAATCCCAGCCGAGGAAGAAGTGTCTAGCGAAACGATCGGTAATTTTTTTCTAAAAAAAAAAAAATTGTATACTTTTTAAGCACAAAAGCTCATGTAGCACAGGCTCTGGGATTCACGTTCTTGAATGATTCGTTCATTTTGAACAGATCTTTAATGTGACTTGGGAAGAACGAGACGTCTCAAGGAGTGATTTGTTCAGTCGTGCATGCGCAACATCCTATTAGGTTCTGTACTGGAATTAGTTCACCTGACTCGAGTCATCGAGTCGTTCGTCCATCTTATGGGGCTGTCACGTGACGAACGAATGACTCAAATCTGAAAACTTGTCAGAAAGAGGTGAGGTGAGCTAATCATAGACTAAAGACCCAGGTAAACAATGAATTAATATTTTCTGTTTCTTATAGCATTATAGTTTTGTCTTGTTTGTAGTGTGATCAACGTTTGTGTAAGCAGTAGATGTGTTAGGGAAGTAACACGTAACATTTTAATATTATTTTGCTAAAATTAACGAAATGACTCAAAAAGATTCGTTTATTTTGCTGAATTAGACTCAAAGGTCAGAGTCGGTAAAATGATCCAAACTTCCCATCACTACTACGAATCACGTGCAAGTTCATCGTCTGTGTACTCTGGCTCAAAAAGATGGAGTATGGTGAAAAACTCCATCTTATTTTCTCCTACAACTTCAGAATCGTCTGACATCGTTGTAGCTTTTTGTTTGTAAACAGTGTTCGACTTACTTGCACTTTGTTAGTCTTTGCGTGTTCGCTTTGTAAACACTGAGTCTGTAGTTCCGCGAGACCTTTCGACGTGTTTCAATAGTACGTAGCGTCGTGGACGCGCATGCCAGAGCTAGTGCTACATGAGCTTTTGTGCTTAAAAAGTATACAAATTTTTATTTTCCAAAAAAACTGACCGATTGTTTTGCTAGATAAAACCCTTCCTTCTCGGCTGGGATCGTTTAGAGCCATTTGAAGCTGCATTTAAACTGCATTTTGGATGTTCAAAATCGGGGCACCAATGAAGTCCATTATATGGAAAAAAATCCTGAAATGTTTTTCCTCAAAAACCGTAATTTCTTCACGACTAAAGACATAAAGACATGAACATCTTGGATGACAAGGGGGTGAGTAAATTATTTGTAAATTGTTGTTCTGGAAGTGGATTTCTCCTTTAAGGGTAAAATGTGGATCTCATTCTATATTTTTTTGTCAATATGTTAAATTTTTGTTAATCTCTTTACTTTTTTCCATTTATTTGGAATTTTGCAACAATTCTATCTCCATATACTAAGCAGGGTAATGATATTGTCAATTAGTCATAATCTCTGATTACCTTGATGGGGTTTATTTTGTGATTTATAACTGGCTGGATAATGACCTGTAAATTACACGTACAGTCAAACCAAACCAATTTTTTATATTTTTTTTACTAGTGGGTGCAGGACATTATAGTTTATTTATGTAAGTGAACATAGCAAAATAAAGTAAACTGTAATATATTATAACAAAAAATTCCTCATACAGTGGATTATCGGTAAAACTAATAAAAATTTGGGACCAAAAATTATTCAGATTCTTTGACCTTGATCATGTTTTGCTTGAAGTGTTTTTTCTTTAATTGCTAATGCAACCTTTTACACCACATACTGAACAAATTAAGCATTGCTTAGTAATTGGTCAAAACGTAATTTAAAAGTAATTTAAAAGTATTTTGTTAATAGCTATTATAATAGGTACAGTAGTATAATAGCTGTGAAAATATTGTCATACTTAAGAGTTGTCTAAATAATAATTTTTGGTTGATTGTAATCAATTACATCTATCAAAGTTATCTGATTTTATCAAGATGAATTTGTTCTGACACAGTTTAACTTCTTGTCATATTTTATTACCATTTTCTAAACTATAGAGAATAAACTGTGATAATGTGAGAAAAGCTGAAGGTGTCTGAATACATTTTGGTTTGACTGTATATGAGTCTTTGATGTATATTAGCAAATTGATAAATCTAAAGAGAATCTGTCTATTAGGGCCATAATGTTTAAATTCCCATTCCAGAAAACTGACATAATGAGGCTGAACACGTTCAAACTGTGCATGTAATTTGGGGGAAAAATCTCTAAAACGTTTGCTGAGAGCTTTGAAAACATGGCTAAACCTCTGAGAAGACACATGAAGATTTGCTTTTACGAAATGGCAATAAACAGTTTTTTTTTGTTTTGTTCATCTTTAATTCACAAACATAGTTGGCTTCAAGCAACAAAGGATACCTCACCAAAGCCCTTTGGTGAAACCTTTCATACAGTTCGGTCGGTGAGAATGTAAACGTATGTTTTAAGCAAAATGATTAGCAACTGAACAGGGATATTCAACTCCATCAGGGAATATAAATAAAGGACCAACCCAAATTCTACAGGTTGTTGCATTGATGCAAAAAGTCACGTTGCTGATTAGGGTCTTTCTTGTACTAATTCTCATTGTCATGAAAATATCCCAGTACAAAATGTCAACAGCTTCTCTCATATTACTGATCTTACACCAGCTCTGATTGATAATCTGGATCAATTCTTGTGCGACATACATCATGGGTCTTTTACATGACTTCACAGAGTTACAAGAAGAATAGAGAGGGTCAGGAAAAGGTAAAGCGTGAGAAGTTTGACAACCAGTCGTGGTGATGTGTGCGTAAATTCAGGTGGCAGTCTACGAGTACATCTTGATTCATCTTCACATTGATGATTTGTCTCCAAAAAAACTGTATTGCAGTGTTTCTGCGCTCTGAGGCTTGAGATAAAGTTTTATCTGACGGATGGCTTCAGAGCTGTGTAACCTTGTATTGATTTGATTTCTTCCTAACATTTTCAACAAAGACAAAGACGGTCATTAGTGTCAGCTTTTTTATGTTTTTGTTCTTGTTTCTTTTTTATTTTTTTGTAAATTTCCTCTCACAGTTTTTAGCTTTTCAGTTTATCCATCACCTCTGGCAAACTGACATAGTACTGAGTAGAAAACTTTACAGTTTCCTGAAAAGAAGTTTAGTTTTTTAATTCCACATCAAAGGAGCATTTCTTTTCAGCCGTAGTGTGTCCTCTAACAAGAATTCATGATTGGAGCCCCCGTGGAGAATGTCTTTGGGGCGAAAGCATTCCCCTCAGAGTGATGCAAGGCCCCGGGTGGCCAGCAGGGAGGGGATGAGAGATAGAAGAGCCAGCGGGAGAGTCTGGGCTGCGGGCGGGGGGTTGAGGGACGGCTGGCTGGATTGCAGATCCTCGCAAGAGTCACCCTGGCACTGGGCCTTCTCGCACAGTACGCCGCCGAAACCGGCCGGACACTGGCAGCGTTGGTGGTGGTGGCACACGCCACCGTTCTGACAGCGCAGGAGCACGTTGTCACACACTCGAGCTGTGGGGAGCAAAGAAAAAGAGGGGTGAACACGCATCACTTTCCTCCCCCCGCCAGGAAACACTTTCCAGGTAAAAAAAGTGCATCCATCAAGATGATCATCAGGTTGCTGTGTGTGTGATTGTTTATGATGGGGGCTCAGCGGTGTCTTTTAAGGACACCACGGGGGATGTTAGTCCCACTGTAATATTGCAGAAGTGATATGATTAATCATAGAGTGAGAGGTGGGATTTGGGGCAGGAAATATATCTTTGCGTGACACATTTTTCAGTGTGTGACCAAAATTGAAAACACCACTGCTGGCTTTTGGTAAATATCTATCTTACTAGTAAAAGTCCAAATGGTGGCAACACAGTCATGGCAATTTGTAACTATTTTGGCAAATTGGTGGCTAGTGAATCTGAATTTTACTACTTCATATTTTTTTTGTTCTTTTTCGATCAGAGGTTGCATTAGACTTTAACATTGTTCGTCATTTTGACAGACAGGGTTGTAAAGATTCCATCATAATCTATTATCACTTGTCATTTTAATTTTCATATTTTAATTATAAATACACATTTTTAATTCCTTTTATTTTTGTTCACGTTTTCATTTTTAATTATGAACCTACAGGACGATATATGCTTATGCATTCATTTTGAAGAGAAAAGATGAACCGATGAGACTGCTTAACTTTTTATCTTCAACACCACACCCCGCAGTGACAGTGATTATAATATGTTCTCATTTTTATGAACCAATATCGATTCATAAATCCCAGTTGATCTTTTGGTCTATGCTGTTTTTAGTTGATGAATGAGTAATACATAGTAAGGATGGCAAACGATTAATCGCGATTAATCTCATGCAAAATAAAAGTTTGAGTTTTTATTTATTAATTATTAATTATTATGTATATATAAATAAACACAAATTAATGTATATATTTAAGAGAAATATGTTATGTACAAAATAATTTTTTTATATATAATATAAATTCTAGAAAAATTATAATAAATACATATACTTGTAAATATTTCTAAATATGTACATGAATGTACTTGTTTTATATATATACATAATAATTACACACAATACACACACACATATCAGGCAAACTCAAACTTTTATTTTGTATGTGATTAATCGCGATTAATCGTTTGACAGCCCTAGTACATAGTGCACCTCCCATACAATAAATTGCAATATGCTAAACTTTGTGTTACTTTTGATATAAAACAAAGTCTCAGATTACAAATTTTGTCAATTTCATTAAAAAAATTCCAGCAATAAATACCGTTTTGGCACTCTTTAATGTGGTGTGATAGATCGTTGTAGCTTCTGTGTACTCGCCTGTGCGTAAATCAAATACATAGCAAAACATTTGCGACAGTTTCATTTTTGTTCTGGATCTGTGCTCTGCTGCTACACTGGTGTGCTCTCTCCAAATGGAGAGGGGTGGGAATTACAGTTAGAAATTACAATAGATCGCCCTCAGTGTAATCTGTCAAAGTGACGGACAGCCTTCAGGTTTTTCCGTCACTGATAAAAAAAAAAATTCCGGTAACACTTTAGAATACAGATCTGTCATTATTGAATAACTACACAGGAACAAATGACTAATGCACTATTAACATTCTAGTAACTACTATTAACTAATAAGAAATTTTGATTAATGAATCAGTAAGTAATAGTGCTCAGTTGAAAGTAGTAGTTCACTATTAGCTAATCAGTAACTACTATTTTTAGTACTATCTCCCAAAGAACTACTATCCACAGGTTCATAATTAATGTAAATGATGCAAAATGTATAATTAATTCTAAAGATCATGGTAACCCACTAGTAATGACTCAGGTAATACCACATACTTCAGAAGGAATTACTAATTTTTTGGATCCGTATTCTAAAGTGAAGATCATGATAACGCTCTAGTAATGACTGAAATCATTGCAAGCTATTGAGGTATATGTAAGGTTTTGGATAGTAATGACTCAAGTGTTACTACATCCTTCAGAAGGAATTACTAATTATTTGGATTCGTATTCTAAAGTGAAGATCATGGTAACCCACTAGTAACGTCTTAAGTGTTACCAAAGCCATCAGAAGTATGACTATCCAGAACCTTACAAAAACCTCAATAGTTTTAATGACATTATTCATTACTAAGGAGTTATCTTTATCTTCACTTTAGAATATGGATCCAAATAATTAGTAATTCCTTCTGAAGTATTTGGTAATACCTGAGTTATTACTAGTAGGTTACCATGTTCTTTACTTTAGAATTAATTATACATTTTGCATTATTTACATTAATTATGAGCATGTATATAGTAGTTCTTAGTAGTTCTCTGGGAGATATGAAAAAATTGTAGTTACTGATTAGCTAATAGTGAACTACCATGTTCAACTGAGCACTATTACTTACAGATTCGTTAATCAGAGTTTCTTATTAGTTAATAGTTACTAGAATGTTAATAGTGCATTAGTCATTTGTTCCTGTGTAGTTATTCACTAATGACGGATCTGTATTTTAAAGTGTTACCAAAATTCCTTCAATGACGGACAATTTTTGGTTAATGCGACCTCTGGTTTATATGAATTCATATGAGATCACCTCATAGTTGTTTTCTTATGAGATTGGGTTGCTCCTGGTAACTCTAGGTGATTATTGTGTTTAGCATGTGAAGGTTACTGCAAACTCAATCAACACCTATATTGTTAAATGAACCGTTCAGCAAAGCTTTAACACTTCTGATGTTGGATCCATAATCTAATCATTGTGAAATGAAAAATAAATGCTGCATAATTAAGATTCAAGGCTTTTCCCCCCTTTAAATTTCAAGTTCAAGGCAAACATGGAATTGATGTGCAATGAATTTTATGTCATGGTGCCAATCCAGTCTGAATTGTTCTAATCTCCCTTCCTTTGACCTGTAAACAAACTCTTTAGTGGAAAAAAGATGATTGCTATTGCATTGTACTAGCTTCCATTATTGAGGAAAATATTTGCTTTAGGAGGAGAGACAGAACTATTTGCTCAGAAACTGGATGTAATTACATGCTGCTTTCTTCATTCAGATGGATTTCATCTAGGTCCTCAGAGAAGCAGGGACAGAACAAAGCTGAATAAAACCAGCTATGAGCAATAACTTTACTACGATCCCCGCTTAAACCAGCCTAAGCTTAGCTCTTAGCTGGTTTACTGTGCTTGGCTTGACTAGTGTTTAACTGGTTTAATTTTGGTTGCTGACCCTATAAAACCTGACCAGGGGTTGTGTTTCCAATACATAAGATGAAACTTGCCACTTAACTAACATTAACAATACTGCATTGTTGGAGAAATTGACTAGTTAGTCATGACTGTTTGCCTAAACTGCACATTGCACAGCCGTCATTCGAGCCACGTTGCTTCAATAATCAAGTACTTTCAATGACATCAAGCAGGCAGTGAAGTCATAACTTTTAAAAATTAATAGTGTCAAGATCAAATTCATGTCAGATTATTGTTGTAAATAATGAACATGGTATCTGAGGAATGCTTAGCTAATTTTGTTCACTATTTTCCTTCATTTCCAGATGTTTTATTCAGTTGCGAGTCCTCTCTGACATCATACCTCTGAACTTCCCAGGGGACTAAAGCACTTACGCACATTCACACTCTTTATTCTCTTGTCAATTAAAAAAAGTGGAGATTTGTACATATTTCTTTTTGGTCCTCGAATCTGATTGACTGAGAGCCTTTTCCAGGAGTATGATATTCTAGTAGTAACAGTGCTCAAACATTTTACTACTTGTATCACTCCGCTTGTGGTATTTCTCTCAGCGAATGTCATGGTGGATGCCCAAATACTGTTTTAGGCAAGAATGTACTTGTTTAGACATTAAATATGCAGTTGTTAATAAAGATAACTTCTAGTTGAAAATTTGCTTTGACGTTTTCGGAGATGTGTGCTCGAGGCCGTCAGCAGTCGTTCAGCGCTTATGAACCTGGCAAGAACAGTCTCACCTCGGCCACATCTTCTGGAATTTTCCGCTGACTCCGCTGAAGTCTCTAGTGGTTAAACATGAGATATAATTCATTTAGGGTAAATCTAATGCCAGTCTTTGGTCTCATTAATCTATTATTTGTTCCAGAACAGTTTTGGCTAAGGGGAAAATCTCATCACAGTGCTGTATATCAGAATGCTGCTTTGTACTTTTGACTGAATTGCCTAGCAACTTTTATGATGGCTGTTGTTGTTTATAATTTATAATAATATATTATTATATTAATAAAAATATTTTATATAAATAATAGTAGTATTGTATTGAGAAACAGTGTGTGTGTTCCTGATGGTAATTTTATGAAAAAAAGTTATGTTATTCTGCTATTAGATGGTGACAAAGGACTGATTTTATGAGTCAGCAGTAAATACTTTTATACAGAAAGCGACTGAAACAGGGTTGTAAACGAGAGAGTATTTTTTACTTTCAACAACACCCTGTAAGACGCAGCCAACAAATGCACTGAGCAGTGTTGTCATTGAAAATCACCTAACAGATGAAAGCATAGTATGACAAAGATATCGCTTTCCTCAGAGGACATAATGTTTTATGGTGAATATGAGACCGATCTGAAGAATGAATGCTGCAGATAATTACACTCGCTCAGTGAATCTCTCTCTCATAATTCTGTACTATACATAATACAGTGAGCTTTTAATATAGCAATACAATAGCAATAGCAATAGCAACTCAACGTTCCTTCCTTATTAGTTCTAAAGTGGCGTTTCGAATTAGTAACGGAGGCTTGGGCTCAGCTGTTAAACTGTCAGCTTGAGATTTGAATCCATGGTGGAAGGAAGTAGTTTGCACAAAAGAGGGTTTTTAACGCAATATTACACTCGTAGCCATGGGTACGGCTGTGATTCGGCCATAGGTAATCACAGCGAGCCGCCATACAGCCACACTGCTACTCAAGTGATATTGCTCATATAAAATAAAAATTATAGATTGTACTACATGTTCATTGTACTCAAAAGCACGACCTATTTAGGTCTGCAAGTTGCACTAACAAGAAACCATGATTCTAGCCACAGATAAAGAGCTGTATTTCCAACCACACAACATTTTTTGATGCTGTTTGTAAATGTTCACTGGAACTAAGGTTTTGAAGACGTCCAATATGTTGATAATGACGGAACTTTTGACTATACTGTAGTGGGATAGAACTGGTTTAAGGAAACACTCCCCAGTCAGGGAGACTAATAAAGACCAGTAAACTAGCTTAGGCCAGTTTTAATTGTTTCGTGAGTAGAGAATGCATAAGAAGCTGTGCTAATTCAAGAATGTAGTCACAGTTAAATTAGGCAATATTAGGCCCAACACAAGCATGTACATTATAGCATGGCCACAAAAGATTGCTACATATTAAACTTATTATGGGACACAAATTTGTATTTTATGTTTTATAATGATCTGCTGTATGAGCTGCACATTGACATGGTGAAGAGGTTTATCACATTAAAACTGTTATTATATTGTGCATTTTAAGATTGCTGGAACAATGTATTGATCAATCAGACTCCATTTACGTATTATTAAAAATAGTAATATATCCGCAGTGATTTGACTCCTTTTTATTATTTTGATTTGTTTTTCCATAGTTTAAATAAAGACAGTGTTCTGCACCATTACTGCAATTCTACTACTATATAAACAAACAAAAATACATCACTCCCAAACAGACACTTTTAGGCATTTAAGTGCTGAGGGCAAATTAAACACTGAAATATCACTTTTTTTTATCATATCTCTCCATGAAAAGCCCATCTGGCATGGTTTAACTGGTGCTCAGAAAAGCTCAGTGTCCATTTTGAGCGACAACTCTGGAAAGATTTTGCTGGGATTTAAACTTTAAATCTCCAGGCTTGGAGTTTACTTTGTTCACTGTGTATGGGATTATCCAAATGCTGACAGGCCTCTAGAGGACCCTACAGAGCTATTGTCTTCCATGAGCATCTGTACCCAAGATTAGATTTGAGAAAAGGGTGCGGTTCAAGTGTACCCAGAAGACAGACCTGCTGCCACTGCTCCTTTGACTGCTTCTTTCTTCAAATATGTACATGCACACCGAGGGAGCATTGAACACACAGACACTCACGTCTGTCCCGGTCTTCATTTTCATTGTGAAAGACGTGCAAGGTCATCCGTCACATGCAGTGTACAGTGGCGTAGATTGCATTTGCACTTGTGTTGCGCTTTACCTTCTGACCTAAGATGAAACAGAGGTGTGAACCCTGGCCGAAGTCTGTCTCTCCCTAGGAGACATATGTGCTGTATCGCACCTTTGCTGGGTACGGTGACTTTTTCACACGCTAACGGAACAGAACAGGCAGCTCCTGACTTGAGCAATAGTGACGCATGCATACAACAGATCTATTTGTTCCCTGACAGGTCAGAGAGGAGGTTTCAGTGTTCCTTTTTTTAGACAGACAATCTCAAAGTGGTGTATTATAGATGAGACTAAAGATCTTCGTCTGTTTAGTGGCAGCACTTTAGAATAATGGTTTGTCATAATGGGTAACTGTGCAGGAAGTAATGCAGGACTAATGAGTACTACAGTAACACTTCAGCTGCTATTAACTAATATGGAAGCAGGATAAACTAATCATTAAATAAAAGTGAATGTAAGACTGAGTAGGCCCTTATTAGGTAATCTGTAATTACTAATTGTGACCCTGGACCACAAAACCAATCATAAGAGTATATTTGTAGCAATAGCCAACAATACACTGTACGGGTCAAAATTACAGTTTTTTAGTTTATGCCAAAAATCATTTGGATATTAAGTAAAGATCATGTTCCATGAAGATATTTTGTACATTTCCTACCGTAAATATATTCATTAATCACAAATACTACATTAAACTCATGAAGAACTATTAACTCTTTCCCCGCTAAACACAAATTTAGCTTTTTGCTTTGCTTTGATAATAGTACTGAATATGATGCAGATGTAGTATTTGATAAAAATTGCTCAAAATGTCTTTTTTATGAAACCTACCTACATACAAGTCTTGATTAAAAAAAGAATGCTTAGAATGCTTGAAGCTAGAACAAAAGGGTTTTTTTTAAGTAGAGGGTATATTCTTTATTTTGGTATTGCATGTTCAGATTTTCATACAACAAAATATTCTAGGAGCCATGAAATTTTATTGAAAATCACCAAAAATGCTGGCAATTTTTTTCAAAAACGCTGGCAGGAAAAAAGTTATATAACTACAAAAATGATTTGTTTCAAACATGTAAGACCTAAGGACCCAAATTAAGTTAAACGAAATATAATAAGGACATGCATTGTGGCAGAAGAAATGGTTAAAGTCCTTATTTCTGTTAACTTCAAGCACAAAAAGTATTCTTGTAGCGTCATAAAATTAAAGTTGAACCATGGATGTCACATGGACTATTTTAACAATGTCTTTACTACCTTTCTGGGCCTTGAAACTTTCAGTTGTGTTGTCTATGCAGGGTCAGAAAGCTTTGGGATTTCATCAAAAATATCTTAATTTGTGTTCCGAAGATGAATGAATGTCCTACGGGCGAGTACTTAATGACATAATTTTCATTTTTGAGTAAACTATACCTTTAACAATTATGTGTCGTAAACAAGAACATGTTATTTTGCTGTGTGAGTTCCTCTATATCATAAACTCTGTCTTTTTTCACTTGATTATTAGCATTTACTACTCTCTAACTCATAAACAAATTTCAGTGCCCAGTGCTCATATTTTCCACCACTGTGTATCTCTTTTCATCTTTTTATGGTCTAAGTTATGGTTTCTCCACTGTATTCATCTGTTCAAGAGATTAATCTCAATCAAGTCTTTGAAACCAGTGTACATAAACCTACCGCCATCTCATCTTTTTTTCGCACCTCTTTCTCTCTTCTATTCTATGAAGAGGCCAGTCAGAAGAAAACAGATACTTGAGACTAATTACATTTGAGAGGTTATTAGAAGAGCCTGATATCCGGGAGGTCATCATTAAAGACTACTGTCCGCCGGCTGCTTAACAGAAGGTTTGGATTTAGAAGGTGTAGGTGTAGAACAACCAGACAGATTCTCAGAATCCTCTGTTTTGTTCTGCTCCTGGTCCTGACAAAAAAGAGACCACTCACTGTCACTCACAATCAGCAGGAGTGGTAAAAATGAGAAGCCTTTAGTTTGTTCAATCCTCTTTTCTTAAAGACCCCATGAAATCAAAATAAGAATTGTCTGGCTTTTAGTTCATCCTTAAGCTTTGAGACCATCTACAATATGCTGATATGTGATGAAAACACATTTTAGCAGCCTCCGACTAGCAACTATCAAATCACAGTTCATAGCCATGATGGGTTTTGAATATGACTTTATGTTATTGTTTTCTAATTATAAGCATATAATTGTCCCCAAAAACCTAACAACAAAATAACCGCAGATAATGAGTCACTCAAAGCTGTTTCTTGGACAGTCTTTTGAGATTTGAGGCTAGACTGAAACTGCAGAGAAGATCAAAGTATACACAAACAAAGACACTTTGTTAGTATGAAGGTTTGGATCCTGAAGCTGGAAAAAAAATCTGTGGTTGGATGTTTTACAGGCATTAATGAGATGATTTCTGAAAGTCTTACCTTGATTTCGGTTTGCTGCTCCAAGTGAAGAAGCATTCGGTCGAACTGAAAGGTAAGAATCAAATTATTTTTTGGTTTTAATTGCCATTATTTAATAAGCTAGTGTTTATAACTGGTTTTCAGTCACTGTTTGGTTTATCACCAGTGCTTGAATTAGTATGTTTGAATATTTGATAGAATTATGTTTACATATTAAAATATCCTTATCTATATAAAAATAAGATACAAATGATGTCCATTAATTCATGAGTAAAAAACTCACCAGAGGTGCCAAGGTTGTTTGGGATACCTGGAAAAAAAAGAAAGAACTAGCATCAATTAAACTACATTTACAGAAGCTTTTTTAAAAGAGATATGTGATAACCTTCCTTCACAGCTTCATGTTTTCAGTGAGGACATCAGATATGAAGGAAAAAAAAAACATAATCAAACCAGCTCATAGGATTCTGGCCACTCTGTGATTGTAATGAGCAGTTCTGTGTGCCATAGTATTATCTCTGGCAGTTACATAACTGTGTTGAAAACTGTTGTTTGTTTCAAAAAGCACATTTGCATTTGGCAAGGATTTTTTTTTCTTTTTCTTGACCTTTGGGTCTGTGGTTCAGATTTAAATGTTAATAATCAGCATAGGCTGATGGGTCATTAATGCAAACTGATGATATTCACACCTTTAAAGTACTTTTTGCATAAAATGAACCAATGAGCTTGCTGCTTTACATTTAAATGGCTGGTTTGCAATTACTAGAGCATTTTGCATGCTTTCAGTGTTCGTCTGAAACCCTCCACCTCCCCAGCTCCACCTGTATAGATCTGCTACAAGTTATTATATATGCTATTTGTGTAGCAGCAGTATGTTTTAAATACTCACATCACTGTATCTGTGTATGTTTTGGCAGTAGCAAGTTCCTGTACTTGCTTTGCAGCAGTAGCTGCAATAATCTACAACAACAGCATTACCAAACAGCAGCCAAAACCAAACACATTAACACAGTCATATCCATTACATGCTAAAATCTTCAGAAAGTTTTATTTCTAACGAATATTTTCAGGATTTTTTTCCATATAATGGACTTTATTGGTGCCTCAATTTTGTACTTCCAAAATGTAGATTAAATGCAGCTTCAAAGGGCTCCAAACAATCCCAGCAGTGGAAGAAGGGTCTTATCTAGCGAAACGATTGGTCATTTTTTTCAGAAATTGTTTTTATACTTTTTAAGCACAAAAGCGTGTGTAGCACAGGCTCTGGGATGCGCGTTCACAACACTACGTACTATTGAATCACGTCGAAAGGTCATGCCGAACGTAGGCAGAACTACAGACCCAGTGTTTACAAAGCGAACGCGCAAAGACTAAGAAAGTGCAAGCAAGTTTGTAAATGCTGTTTACAAACAAAAAGGTACAACAATGTCCTCCTCTCAAGTTGTAGGAGAAAATAAGATGGAGTTTTTCACAATAATCAGTACACAGACGATGAACTTACACGTGATTCGTAGTTGTGATGGGACCTTTGAGTCTCGTTCAGCAAAATGAACAGATCTTTTTTTTGAGTCATTTAGTTCATTTTAGCAAAATATAATTAAAATGTTACGTGTTACTTCCCTAACAGAACTACTACTTACACAAACGTTGATCACACTACAAACAAGACAAAACTATAATGCTATAAGAAACAGAGAAGATTAATTCATTTTTTACCAGGGTCTTTAGTCTATGATTAGCTCACCTCACTTTTGTGACAGCCCCATAAGATGAACGAACGACTCAAAAAACCGAAGCCTTAAAACAGGTGAACTAATTCCAGTACAGAACCTAATAGGATGTTGCGCATGCGCGACTGAACTAATTACTCCCAGTATACAAATTTTTATTTTTCGAAAAAAATAAATGATCGTTTTGCTAGATAAGACACTACTTCCTCGGCTGGGATCATTTATAGCCCTTTGAAGTGGCATTTAAACTGAATTTTGGAAGTTCAAAATCAGGGCACCAGTGAAGTTCATTATATTGAGAAAAATCCTGAAAAATTTTCCTCAAAAACCATAATTTCTTCACGACTGAAGACAGAAAGACATGAACATCTTGGCTGACAAGGGGGTGAGTAAATTATTTGTAAATTGTTGTTCTGGAAGTGGACTTCTCCTTTAAGGACCATAGGGTCATTCCATGTCAAGTCAACCTGAGGTCCTCGGCTCAATTTTTTGATTTTGCCAATATTTCTTCTATTTGAAGAACTGAAGAAAAAATAATGTTGAAATTAGAATTGTATCTTGTTTCCCTCTGTCAGTTTCTGAAATTTGGTTGATTTGACACAGAATGACCCAGTAGTACATTTGAAAATAACAATTGTAAACTAATGTGTGTTGTTTCATCACATTATAAAATAACATAAATGGCAGTATATGGGATTTTTAAACTGTTTTCAGTTAGATACTCGTTTTCCTTCACTTTTCACTCCAACATTCAAAATAAACTTTAGTAATAAATAAATTTTAATTTTGTGATTAATTGCATAAGCACAGTTTGCATTTGTCTACAAAATTAATAGTGTAGCTCTTTCTTTTAACTGCCAGAGTACGTGCAGCCTGCCAGAGTGTTTTATGTTATTTATTATTCATTAATCTGCGCTGTTAGTTAGCACACATTTTAATAAATGATTTGACTTTTCTATCCATCAGATTCTTTTTTATATTATTATTTTCAACCATCAACTATTATGACAGGCCTGACATTTCAAACCATTGCACCTACGTGCTGCTCCCCAGTCAGTCTACAGGACACTGTTCAAAGAATAACAGCACTGAATATCTCAGCATGCACTTACTTCAAAACCACAGACCACGAGGTGGGTTACACTTTATGTGTTCTTTTGTATTACAGTTCCCAGTTTTCTAGTACAATGCTTAGCCTAGCAACAGCGACTCACAGATATTTTATCGCTACATTATGTTTAGCCCCAAGAGAGTTCAGAGTGGTGGCTGAAATCTTGCGTTCTACTCTCACGGCACATCATAAGCCTCATTACGACATTAGCGACTCAAACCTAATTGGGAATTCTGCTCACCTGAGCTATGAATGACAAGTCTGGAAAACAGGCAGAAGTGGACAGCTGGTAGATGAGCTCAGTATGCATTGATTAAACCAACACACATCTTATTTATCACAAAAGTACCAAACACACATAATTCTTCGCTTCTCAAGCACCTGTTCTTCCCACATGGGACACAACAAGAGCACAGAAATGAAAATCCTCCTCTGCACACATAAGATCACGATCTTAAGGTTCTGCTTGGTTAAGGCTGGCACACATGCATTATAAGTATTTCAGGCATTTTTGCTGTTTATATGAAGAATGCAGCTGTATGCGATGCTAATGTGACATTTGTGCATAAACAAATACAATCAATTCCTCACAACTATATAGTATACAGAGCATAAATTCATGAGGATGAATTTTATGAAATGAAACTGGCTCCCTTTCAGTTCATGAGCTGGGATTTCAGTTGAATTCGTTACGTCCTAGAGCATGTTGAATTGGAATTTGAATTGGAATGACAGGAAGAGCAATTTACAGAATTGCAATACAAAGAAACACAATAGAAGATCTGCCTATTGTGTTGTTCTTTTGGATTACTGCAAGTACAGAGAATTTCTTAGGTTTCATGTGGTTTGACTCAGTCTTGAAACTATTCAGTTCTGTCATTGCTCATGATGATGTGGAATCTGCAACTGCTCATTATAATCAGAACATTATAGAGAGTGTCCAGAAACTTCTTTGATTGTTTTTTGATGTCCTCACTGAAAGCCGGAAGGTAAATGAAATGCTAACCAAGTGTATATGTATTATGAACATCTAAAAAGAAAAAAAATATAAAAAAAGCATGTGTGTGTATATATATATATATATATATATGAGAAGAGTTCAGATGCAAAACCAGCTAAAAGCCATCTCAGACAATACTGAGATAATGATACTGAGTGAATGCTCCTGACACATATTATACGTCCATCAAATACTTTTGCTTCAAACTGGCTAAATTCCAGCCTTAGCCCAATCAGAAGTACCAGTACTTACATAAAAACCTATACAAATAGCCAGACAAAAATGCTCATTTTAAAGAAATACATCAGATGGATTTAGAGGCTTTTGCATCTGAACTCTTCATATATATATATATATAGACATACATTGACTTTTTTTCTCAGAACTGTGTAATACAAACTTGCAATTGCGGAAAAAAAAATACATATATAAATTTGCAATTGCAAGTTATAAAGTTTTTCTTCTTCTCAGAATTGCGGGATATAAATTCGGAATTGCGAGTTATAAAGTCAGAATAGCGGAATATAAACTTGTAATTGCGAGAAATAAAGTCAGAATTGCGATTTTAAAAATCTTTGACTTTATTCTCGTAATTGTGAGTTTGTATCTTACAATTCTGCCTTCTGACTTTTTTCTCATAATTGTAAGATATAAACTCGCAGGTGTGAGAGTTATAAAGTCAGAATTGCAAAATATAAATAATTCTGAGATATAAACTTGCAAATCTCTCACAATTGCAAGAAGTATTTCTCAGCTTTGTAAGATAAAGTTGCACTTATCTTTTTTATTTTTTATTCAGTGGCAGGAATGGGAGTCCATACCATACACATATCTTATATTTTCATTAACAATAATGGCACTAATTGTAATTGCCATTAATGTTTATGAAAATATCATAAACTGAAAATGACGTGACGTGTAGCAAAGTAAGGTTTCCTATATCTTCAGAATTTGTGCTCTGCATTTAACTCATCCAAGTGCGCACACAGCTCTGAGTAGTGAACACACAACTGGAGCAGTATAAGTATATATACAAATATACATACGAATCGGTTGATTAAAAATGATTCAGTGATTCACTCATTAACACAGCCAAATGCTTTTTCTTGAATGAATCAGTAATTTAAATAAATCAGTTTAAACTCAATGAATCACTCATTAACAGTCACTTACTGCCACCTACTAGTGGTTTTAATTTCACATTTTGACTATTTTTTCATTACATACACTAAATGCTCATTCAGATGCAGATTCCAGAAATGTTTTCTTAAGTTGTACTGAAAGACACCAAGTTCCGGTGAAGCCCTTCTTATTCTTACCCAAAAATACAAAATGGAAGAAAGAGTTAAAACTGCACACACACACACACACACATATATGCTTCTTTTCCATTTTGCATCTACTTGTACTTTTACTTTCAATACTTGAGTACGTTTAAGATTTAAAAAATACTTTTTGTACTTAAGTGCAATAAATATCACATACTTTAAGACTTTTACTCAAGTAATATTCTAAATGGTGACTTTGGTGACTTTTACCAAAGTCATTTTCTGGTAGGATATCTGTACTTTTACTTAAGTATGGCTTTCAGGTACTTTATACACCACTGCCCATTAGTTAATCCAAAACCAGTGCACCCAAAAACATCCCTTTCAGCCTTGTTTTATACATGGAAAATCTCCTCTACTCTGTCTGGCAGTATGGTGCTGGTGTAATAGAACAGCAGGACACTTTCGTTCACACAAAATGTTCCTTTCTGACTCTCTAAGCCCATCCCACCAGACAAAGACATGGATTTCATTTCCTGCTGAATTATTAGGTGTGAGGTCACATGCAGCTATATATCTGCATGAGCAGGGTCCTGCATACCATGAATCTTAACATGGAGATAAATTGCCCTTGTGATCACGGCAGAAGACTTGATGACAGATGAAAGCTATTACAGCTTAATTAAATTCTGCACTTTCAGCAAATTCATCTTTATGTGAGAGCCATATGTTTCATAACCTCACATGTAATATGAGCAGCGTAGGAGAAGTAGCGTGTCGCTGCGATCGTGCTCGTTTGCGAGGAAGGGGAACGATGCAGCAGTCGAGGACTATTGATTTCACCAAACCTGCAGGGGCAATAATGTTATTTTGATTTCATATGCAAGCCTGTTGCATTGTGGATTTCTTGCCAAAACAGGTGCTAATATTGCTTTTGATATAGGTGGTCCTTGGTTTCCTCTGTTGGGCACAGATGTGTCCTGGTATTGGGTTTTTAATAACTAGCTGTCAGTCTGAGCTTTGCCCCTGCATTATGAGGGCCTTCATAACGGGGGAAAGGCTAGAGCGATATTAAAGGCTTTCAAAAGCATGTATGCTCATACGCAACCACCTACACACTCATACAAGAGCACAGGTGCACCAAATCTAATATTGCCATAAAAGATCACGCATGCATAGCTGCAGTGTTGAGAATGCAGAAAAGAACATTCATAAACCTAAATGTCGCCGTTGCTTTCCACCTTGCGATGCAGCAGCCCGTAAAATGTCCTTTGCTTGTGACTGCATAAGTATATAGCTTGTGCTTGATGGTAGTGACTAAGTTTTGAGTGGACCTGCACTGAGGGGGCCAGAGGGTTCTCCTCCCACCATCTGGACAGTGCCGAGCCGCTCGCTGTCCCTGAGCTACAGTTACTGACTTCATTAGATTTATTAGGGCAATGAGCCCCCTGCCTTGGGTTGAGAACTTGACAGATGTGCCACTACTCAATGCCAAGATGAAGCTAAAGAAGAGGGTGACTTCTGGCCCTCATAGGTTGGGAGAAGCACAAAAAAGCACTCAACATAATATTTTAGAGTTTATATCGAGGGTGTCTGAGGAGGCAAGAGAGGCAGTGAAGGTGAGAAAATATTTGACAGACATGCAGAAAAATGTATATTATATTATATTATATTATATTATATTATATTATATTATATATTATATATTTTCTTAAGTCTCTAGTATTCATCAAGGGTGTTTATTTGATAAAAATACACTAAACCAGTATATTGTAAAATATTATTGCAATTAAAAAATGACTTGTTTTAAGCTAAATTCACATATTCACCCCCACAACCCTAAAAATAGGACTAAATATCTTATGTCATTTTGCTTATCTAGCAAAAGCATATTGATTTAAGAATTTTTAGATATTTTGACTAGAAAAAAGACAAAATACTTTGATTTTACAGATTTTACAGTGCATTTTAACAAATTTAACGTATTAATTTATTAGTCTTAAGTGTCGTACGATCCTCCAGAAATAATTTAATATGCTGATTTGGTGCTCATTTTCTTTTTATTATCAATGTTAAAAACAGTTGTGCTGCTTAATATTTTTGTGGAAACTGAGATACTGTGATACTGATACTGCAGGAATATTTGATGAATACAAAATTCAAAAGAACAGCATTTATTTAAAATATAAATCTTTTGTAACAATGTACATTTCAGAGACTGTTGCAATAATAATGCAATAATGTTTGATCCTGTTTTAATGTTTTAATGTACGTTTGGTTATATCTTATGTCTTGTTTATGTTTGTCTATTAATTTTAGGCAGAGTTATTACAGTTAACTAAAACGTAAAAAAAAAAAAAATCTGTTATTTGGAATATTAAAAAAAATAAAAAATAAACTCATTTTAGCTTGTTTTCAGGTACTAAAGTACTAAAATTAATAAAAATTATACTAAAATAAAAAAACACAAAAAATTGTTAAATAAATAAAAAATGACCAGCTTTGGTCCCACTTTATATTAGGTGGCCTTAACCACTATGTACTTACATTTGAATTAATCATTTGATACAATGCACTTTTTGTGTTACTTTGTACTTTATAAAAAAAAAACCCTGCTTGTAATTGCATCTGTAATTAATTTCTGTAATAACATTTATAGTTACACTGTCGACCCATCCCTTACACCTTAACCCACCTTTAAACCTACCAATACTGCCAAACTTTTGCCTAAACTTACCTGTATCCCACCTCAATAGCAGCAAAAGTGTTCTGGGATACAATGATATGAACACAATAAGTGCACTGTACTTGTCCATGTGAGTACGTAGTAGTTAAAGTCACCTAATATAAAGTGTGACCAAAACTTTAAAATTGAAGTGAATAGAGAAAATATAAAAATAAAACTTTAATTGAAAATTTTTACAAAACAAATAATAGTGATACTAAAATAAAACTGATTTCAGAAGCCTGCCGTAAGCTTATACATTTATACATTTTGGAGCTGTAGAAAAAGCTGAATTTCTATAACATGTGCTGCCTACAGGCTTATTGTTGGTCTATTTTTTGTTGCTCTGAAAGTAAAATGTCATTTGGAACAGGACTGAAAAGGTCACATTTCGGTGCTTGATGGAGCACTATGCTTTCCCAAGAGTCATGTCGAGAAGGAGATGGCAGGATGTACTCACAGATATTGGCAGTTCCCTTGGGGATGGGCAGGTAGGAGCCCATGCTCCAGGCTCGGCCCTGGTAGTGTCTCTTGCAGCGTGCGCAATCCGGCCCCGTGGTGTTGTGTTCGCACTCGCACCCCAGCTTCCCTTTGTCAAAAACACAGCTGTTGGCATGCAGATTGCACTTGCACCTAGCAGGATGAAGAACAAAACATCATAACAAATGGGAAATGTCAGCCCAGGCTACCGTTTCTATGTTGGTGGCACGAACAAAGAACCAGGCGCGATGTTTGACGTCTTTTGCGAATCGTAATATTAATTTCTTTTGCGATGCGTTCGGAGCCTCTTTGTGGCATATCCATTACAAACTCCAACCTTTAACGTTGGCTTCCCATGATGCTGCAGAAGAGAGCTTCATTATGCCGTTAAAAACAGAGCTCATTTGAGTGTGCCCCTGCGGAGATACTGAATAGAAGCGTGGGTCACATCTGTGACACAAAAGCAGAATGAAAGCCTCTCAGTGGTTGGGCTTTAACATTGAAAAAAGGGAAAGAATAAAAGAAGTGGAAAGTCTATCGACACTAACAGCACCTCTTCAAAGTTCCTCTGATGTCTGCTGGGAAAGAGATTTTGACAGAGTCACTATTGTGTTTAGAGAGCATTAAATGTAAGAGGAAATCGTGATTTGTGAAGTCTGGAGTTTATGTCAAAACAAGGATGCTTTCCATGAATTTTATTTTATAGGTGAGTTACAGTGAGTTTTCAAAGCTGTAACTAAAACAAAGATTTTCGGAGTGCATTTTACAAGGAAATGTCATGTTTAATTCATTGTGGAATTTACTGGCAATTTCGGAGTGAAATGTGTTCAGCGCATGTGTAGTTATTCATTCTAATTTCCTAGTTAAAGCGCCAAGAGCTTCCGAGACACTCGGGCGATTGCGGATGATTATCTTAGCTGCCACTCGAGATGAGTGGTCTCACTTTCCATATCTACTCTAAATATAATTTGCAGTCATTGATTTTGCCAGGAGACAAAAGGTTACAACCGTGTTGTGTACTTCTGACCTCCGCCTCCCTGTGTGATGGGCAGCGGTTAATGAGATCATTGAGCATTCAGGATATGCTACACCTCTCTGGAGGGTTCGTGTTCGGTATGATATCAAGGCAGTATTTGTTTTTCTGCAATGCTTTCGAGAGAGGACTTTTGCTCTTTGGAGAACTGCGGCTGTGAGGATATGCGGCTGCCTCCTGCTGTGAACCCGAGACAGACATGTTACAGAAATACATCCATTCCAATTGACTTTCTACTTTTCGTGACATTGCGCATAAATGATTAATAACTGCGGGAAAACCAGTGGAACAAAACCTCTAATTTCAGCTTTCACGATGGTCTATTTAACGTCAAATGGAGCTACAGTAAGTGCTTTCATCTGCGCTGACTTTGATGGACCCGTTCAATATCGTCGTTCAGTTAGACGAGTTTTTCAATAGAGCATTTGTCAGTTATTATGCAGTGAACTTCTGTGTATGTTTTGGCATTAATACGAATAGGCTACTTTCCAATTTCACCATCACCTCTCTGGAGTATCATAAAGGGTAGTCAATTAAATCTCTTCCATATCTCTAATCTGTGGATGTATCTAACCGTCCTTCATCTAGATAGTAAAATTCCCTAAAGTGGTGTGCTTTGAGATCTGACCCTCGGGTTAATTAAAAACCAGCCGAAACTGGATCATCAAGCCGATGTCACAAAGTTCAGTGTATCTGCGGCGCGGCGACGAGGGACGTGATGCTTTTGCCGTTGGCATTGTCATATTGAAATTGGAGGGACCGTTGAATATCATTCGCCGGGTGCCGCTGGGAGAACGCCTGGCACGGCAAGCGTTTGTGCTGGCAGAAAGATGAAAATCCATTTAATAATTCTTTATTGGCCTTTTTTCTCCTTGCTCTCCCACAGTGGGCTTTGGCCATTATCTAAGAGTGGCACCACTCAGTGACTCATTTAACTCCACTCTCCTCCCTCCTGTTATGAATCGAGGACGTAAGTGTTTTGCTTTGCGCGCTCGCTCTCTAAAGATACGGCTCAGGGCATTATACTGAGCTCCATTGTCTGTGAGGTGTAGTTCATAACTCATATTCATGAATTTTGGCCACAAAGGGGTTTCTTTTCACTATTCGAATAAATCTGAGAAATGGTTTTGAATAAGAATAATATAGCCTTCTTTTTTAACGTTTTAACAGAAGACGTGCACGGCTTGCATTATAAAAATCTTATGATGCAACGCTGTCTAAACGTTAGCCCTCACACAGAGGCGTCTATACTCCCATGCCCCATTACTATGAAACATAGCAACGTCTGAAATGTATTGTCTGTCTTCAGAGGAAGTAGAAAGCAGACTTTCATGTCAGTCCCTCTTGTTATGTTTTATCCTGACCTTGGTTTCTCCTGGAATGTGTTTTCCTTCAGAAGCCTCTCCTGTTTTCCATTTTCTCTATGTTTGAGTTCTCTACAGCTCAATGCACAGTTTTTGTAAGACCACCCAGTATTAAAAAAAATACATCAGTTTGCAATTTGAAACCCAGGCTCATGAAAATACGTGCCTCTATATACATTTTTGCAGCACCGTAAATACATGCCTTAAAGCACGTTTTGCTGCAGTTTCAAAGTGAAATGTCCAGAGAGTGGCGCTAAAACTCATGTTCAATACATAACAGACATGTTTTTATTGTGTTTTTTACAGGCGCGTATTGCTGCTTTTTTGGAACACTGCTCGATGTACATATTACGGCTGTTCAGAATTCAGATATCCGGTGCGTGTCGTTAAAGGTTAATGCTCTATCGTGTCGGAAATATCCCTTAAACCAAAACCCAACCCTAACCCTACCTGATAGTGTTGACAAATACAAAAGTGAAATAAAAATGCATTCGTTGATATTGCAATGCTATTTTAACTTCCTTATGCAGATTTGAGCTGTTTTGTCGAACTGAGGTTTTACAGGGTTCGTACTGGAGCTCTTCATCTCTCAAGTGCAATGTCGTATCGTGTAAGCTACCAAGCAAACCTACCAAATTAGAAAACTCATGCATATGAAGCTGTATATGTGACAACAACGTTCAAAAGTATCTGTCTTCAAATCACACAGGATGTTAAAATAGTTTTGAAGTCATAATGTAATATTCTTCAAGTAATTGTTTGAAAATTAGGCTTCAGTAATCAAAAATCTGTACCTGTAAATCATACTTTGTGTAAAAAGGAATAAAAGTTGTCGGAGATTTACTGCCTCTAGTGTTTATTTCAACTGGAAACTGCAGTGATTCGTACATATAGGTACATATTAGGGCTGCACGATAAATCACATGCGATATCCATGCGTATTTTGTCAGTAAGCCGGTTCTGTTAACAGCAGTAAATCTCCATCACGTGTGTGCTTTCAGATAGAGCAGCATTTAATACACAGAGCTGTAGTTCACCGACAAGCTACTCAAAGCCACACAGATGATATCATCGATACTATACATCAATATTATCAAATCGTGCTTCTTGGTGAACTACAGCTGTGTGGTAACGTGAATGCTGCTACATCTGAAAGCACTTGAAAACACCAAATTTAATAACATGTTTTTACTTCAAACTCACTTCATAACTTCAGTTGAGTGATTGAAATAGTGAGATGATTTGGTTTTTTACACAGAATAAGGCACGCACCATATTTTATACCATTCTAAGCAGTAATAAAAGCAATGTCGAATAGCATTGCATTATTATATACTGTATTATAATGAAAATTATAAGAAGTCAGATAAACCATATATTGTCATAGTCCTGTGTTTATTAGTCACGTTAAATCAATGACAGCAGTTAAATCTGTTTATTCAGTTGCAACGATCGTTATTTACTGGATTTCTTCCAGTAAATAACGTGCACTGAACAAATTTTTGATCGTGCATTGAACAAATTTTTGTTCTGAGGAATATTATTGAGCAAAGCACAGACTTCCAACAGGAACCATCAATTAATTTTGTCGATTTTACAAAGGCATTCAATAGCATTCATCAGAAATCACTGAGGAAGAGTTTGTCAACATTTTAAGGAACATCTACTGTGAAACTAGCTGCTGTGTTCACATGGACTGAGGCAATTCAGACTACTTTTGAATTAATACTGACGTCTGCCAGGGATGAGTGATCTCGTCGTTCCTCTTCATCCTCACCCTAGATTTCGTCATGCAACAGGCCACCGAACCAGGTGACTACGGATTGCTTGGGAGGAGATGGTAGACAAATTGCAGATCTGGATTTTGCTGATGATATCGTGCTCCTTGCAGCTACCCAGTGATCCCTCAATGAGCTCAGCGGTGCATTGGAATACAAGGCATTGCACTTGAGTGATGAGCTCGGTATGAACCCTGTGGAACTACGGTTCGACAGAACAGCTCAAATTCACATAACGAAATTAAAATAGCACTCAGAAAATGTGTTTTTATATAATTTTTTCATTTGTTAGCACTATCATGTAGGTTTAGGTAGTGATGGCCGCTTTTGAAACACTGCTTCATGAAGCTTCGAAACCTTTGCGAATCATTTGTTTCAGAGCATGTATCAAAATGCCAAAGTCACGTGATTTCAGATTTCAGTTTTGCGCGATCTCTGTGAACCTGTGAATCATGTGAGTTCATTGAGATTTCCCCCCAGTGGCAAACCATTGAATCAGCATCTCTGGTTTTTACCTTATCTCGGATCAGTTTCATCAATCTGTAGACACTTTTAATGAGACATTTCTGTATTTCTGATGAGAAGCAGTTAAACACACACACACAAAAACAACACAAGCCCTGCAAATTAATATAAAATATTTTAAAAAACCTCATATTATACAGACACTTCATATGTAATGCTACTTCATAATTTTTATTGCATTTGATGTATTATGCTTTCAATAAAACATTTGCAATGGGATTTTAAGCGTTTTTATGCATGTTTTAGTCTGAGTTTTTGTTGCATTTTCACACTCTTGACCAGCAGGTGGTGGTGTTTTGAGCGCTTCGAAACAGCAAATAATTTTGTGAACAATTGGTTCAATTCAAAGTTTCAAAAAGGTTTGTTTCTCCCATCACCAGTGTTGCCAAGTGGAATTGGGATGCCAAGTGGAATCCTGTGGAATTGGGATACTGTTGCCACGGGTTGTTTTTCATGTTCGCGGGTTGAAGCGACCCCAATAACGTAATATTTAGTCCCTAGAATGCTAATTTTACCAGGGAAACCCCACCAAAAACATGTATTTTACCCCCAGAATGCAATTTTTTTAACGGGACCCCCCTCAAAACATGATTAGGCTACTTTTGGGCTAGTTTTGAGTAGCAATTGGGTGGGTTTTGTTGTGAAAACCTGGCAACCCTGCCCATCACTTTTAGGGTTGGGTTTGTTGTAGGGGATATTTCCAACACAATAGAGTATTAATCTTTAGTGACACTCCCTGGATATGTGAATTCTGAACAGCCACTATACGTACCTCAATCAGTGTAATAAAAACGCAGCAATACGTGCCTGTATCAACATAACAAAAACATGCCACGGTCACGTATTGAACGTGTGTTTTAGTGCCACTCTCTGGACATTTCACTTTGAAACTGCCATGAAACATTCAGTAAGATACGTAATTACGGTGTTGCAGAAATGTACATAGTGGCACGTATTTTCAATGAGCCTGGGTTGTCCTTATTGGTCAGCAACTGCTTGAAGTCAATTACTTTATGTACATCAGCAGTGTCATAGACCCAGAAAACGGTCTGGACAAGGAGGCCTCGTGTCAGATTGGAAAAGCATCTGCAACCATACAACGGTTAATGCCCATCTGGCGGTCAGCAACCATTGTTTTGTACACAAAGATCTAAACTCAAATGACATCTCGACGGCCATCTACACTAGTGAAACGTGGAAGTCATCCGCAGTGATCACTACACAGCTGAATGTTTTCCAAAACTGCTTACAGATCTTAAAAATGTACTATTATGTCCAAATCAAAAGTTCAACGACTCACTGCCAGACGGTCTTTGGCCGACATCTGCACTAAACGTTGCTTCCGGTTTGAAGGTCATATATACTACGCCACTCACTGGACCGCTTAGCAAAGGACGCCCAGTGGAAACTGAATCAACCCTGGCCTGAGGCAAACCTGGTAATGATTTATGTGTTGTCTGCCTGTCATAGGATAGATATACTGTATATAAGCTATACACATATGTGTGTAGTTTTTCCCTAGTCTCAATCAGGATGTAATATGGGCAATTTGACTCTGTAAGCTCTGCTGTCTTTATGCCAAGATATTTGTACTTAGCATCTAATAGTTTCTTCTGTTTTATGTTTTAGTATTTTCCTTTTTATTATGCTCTATGTCTCATACAGAATAATTCCAGTGTGGGAACACAAATAACAAAAACTATTCCATGCCAATTTCTCCGTTATTGTTATTGTGCTTGAATACCATAAGTTTATTGCTAAATGAATACATGTTATTTTGTAGTGTTATTACTTAATGGCCTCTGCACATGAGACTAAATGAAAGAGTTATTTTCAATCTGATGTGTATCACAGGCTCGTCGCAGTCCTGCTGCTTACTATCAGTTGTCAGGCTTATATTGTATTGTTTGCAAATGCCTAAGGCTATGAAGGCTGTACTGTAAAGTCTTATCAGGCAAAGCTAATTGTTCAAAGATGAGATCATAAGACCATTACATGCAAGTTAAAGATGAATTCAGTCATTTCTTCCTCATTAAAAAGTTTTGCCCTAAGAAATTATAAGTATTTACACAATTTTTAGTATTATACATGTGTTGAAAAACACTGAACTTAATGTCAAAGAAAATGTTCTTGCTTTGCCATTTATGAGATCATATTTTTAATTTATTTAAATATATTACATATTCTGAATTCATAATAATAATGCTTTATTGAAACATTTACCGTGCAATTTAAATGTGTAACTCTTCAAAACTGAATTTTATACATATTTGCTGGAGTGATATCTGCCATCACTGCATAAATGTATGTCAAACTCATACCAGCAGCAAGCAGAACTTAAATATTTATAAAAGATCTTAGAAGAATTTTGAGCATGTCCAGTAAGTAAACTTTACCAGTATCTGTGAAAGTCCAGTTTTACTCATGCTGTTTGACCCCTGGAAACTTTCCTCACCTTCTGGCCTTGAGGATTAGAGAGTCTTAGATGTCTTTGTAGTGAGAAGCAGACTTGGACTCCAAATGTAAACTCGAGTGGAGGCACAGAGACATCTGACAGCCATCTCATCAAAAAGGAAGGCGAGAGAGCACCGTACCTGTCCGTCTTCCTGAAGTTCACAGACGTAGCTGAAGGTTCGCTCACTTTTGTATGTCAACCAACCTTAGTTACTGAAGAACCTGCCTGGCTCTCGACATCTGCCCTAACGGCTTTTGTTGAGCGACAACTGTGCTGTGACCCGTATTGAGAGGAGCAGTAAACATAGCACAAGTCAGGAAGAAAGAAGAGGAAATGTAAATGTGCAGAAAGAAAAGGAACAACAAACTTACTAAACAAAAATGTTTGTTAAGGTTTTTTGTCATCAGTGATAAAGTATGGAGCCCCTATGATGACATGGTGGGGAAAAAAAAGAAAAAACTTAATAATGTAAAAATATATATATATATATATATATATATATTATTATTATTATTATTATTATTATTATTACCATTACCCATTTTGCATTCACTTGCAAAAGTTTAGCACACAAATGCAAAGGCACTGAAAAATGATTTGCCCCGTTTCAAAGAATCCAATCATATGTGGTATTCGGACAATAATTGTAAAATAAACCTCAGTGATAAAGCTCATGGCACATCGGGTGGCGATAATAAGAAAAAAATTCATATGCGCTATGTTGAAATGATAAATTTTATCTCTCAAAATGACAGATGTCATTACAAAAGTCAGAAATTAGCAGAAATAAGTTAATGCAAACTCTTCTTTCCACATGGTAAACATAAAGCTGCTTGGTTTATATTTTTATGTTTGTAATTGTTGGCCTATACAATACATATTTTTAAAATTGTATTGCATGCCTGTTGCTGCCATAATAATGACCCATTTTAAACGTTTAAGTGCTTTTCTTATCTTTCTTCTTTTTGTTCTTAACAGCTCCCACTTACTGTGGTTGAGCAGTTATGAAATGTTGTTCTTGTAAATACTTTCCAGCATTTCAGTATTTTTTTTCCAGTAATAACTATGCATGCAAATTACAGTAAAGTGCAACAGTTACAGTACAGTGTTTGGCAGTGGTCAAAATGGCTTTCAACTTTGAATTTTGAATCAGTTTATTTGGACGGCAATGAAATCACCACACGACCTTGGTGTTTGTCTAAAAACATTAGGTAATTTGGCTGGGGATTTTTTACGCAGGTGGTGGGAGAAAAACACAGGCATTCTGGATTCAGACAGGAATAAAAAAAAAATAATAATCACAGACTAACCCTTGTAAATGTTGAAAATTGCTTAGGTCCCCATGACAAACAATTACAGTCCAAATTGGGCTGTAGTCAATAATGTGCACCTGCTTTGAGCTGCTTGATCAGTGCTTGATCCAGTGTACCATTGAAGTCCACTATATGGAGATAATTCCTAAAAAAATTTCTTATTGACTGAAGAAAGCAAGAAAACATGAACATCTAGGATGACAAGGGGGTGAGTAAATTAACTGTTATTTTTTGTTTTGGAAGTGAACTACTCCTTTAATGAAATATAGATGAATCCTTAAAGGGGTCATCGGATGCTAAGTTCACTTTTTCATGTTGTTTGAACATTAATGTGTCTTGGCAGTGTATGTACAAATCTACCCTATAATGATAAAAATCCATGCAGTGGTATCTGTAAAAATAATATCCCCTTTTTCAAATCTAGCTGTTCTCAGATGCCTGTCGGTGTGAGGCCGCTCCCACGATAGTTGACTGACATGAGCTCTTACCTCAGACCAGATATCACAGTCCAGTAACTTTCCTTGTTTCGATGCCAGAGCAGGGATGTAAGTTAGACAAGAATATCTCCGATTGAGCGATTGAGGTGTTGTGTTGCTGGATGTAATAATGAACATAGTGATCGTCATTTACTCTCGACATCTGAGCATCTGAAGATGCAGTAGATTACATTTGTTTGTGAAGGGAATGCACCTTCTGATCTACATATATCCGTCTATGTTCGCGCAAATCATTTATGATCCAGCTTCACTTACAGCAGAAGTGTGTATAAGCATTTTTTTATGAATCTTTGCGATCACCTTTCCTTATAACGTGGTAGTTAGTAAGTTTAGTGGCTAAACGCGGCTAAATGCGGCTAAAATAAACAAGATCATCATTCCACAGAGAGAACAGAGGGGCGGGGTGAGCAGAGCTCATTTGCATTTAAAGGAACAACCCCTTATGTCGGTTTCACACTGCACGCGTAAGCAGGACATAAGCAGCGCGCGCGCAGCACGTAAGCAGAGCAAAAGCAGCGCGTAGCCATTTTGCTTTCACACCGGCAGCGTTTGCAGCACGCACCTGAACCGTGTCTTTTGTACAGACTTCGCTATAATGGCTAAGTTGGCATTGCTTTATTTCCATGTAATTGAGGTCAAGAAGCTTATTTTATTACTAAATTATTTTTTTAAACTTAGGTTTCATCTGTGCTTTTGTTCGCTCGTGGGCCAGCGTAAATTTGTAACAAAAAAATTACTTACCATCTACACCAAGAGATACTGCAACTTCCTCCCATGCTTTTTCCTTCGCCTGCAAGTCTTTATACAGCAAATGTTGAGGATCATAAATGACTGTATGTTTCTCAACTTCTACAATGAGACGAGTGTCGTCCATGATGGTCTTCTTGGCAGTTGCGCTCTGAAAACTACCCGCCTGTGACACGTGCGTTTGTTTGTGTCATCATGATGTCACCGTGACACCTGTTCTTATGGCAACATGTAGTTGTAATAATAAATATAGGCTATATATAGAGTATAATAATTACAGTTAATCAGTAACGTCAGAAAAAAAAACAGTATAAATTAATTAAACTTGTTTTGGAAGTTCGGGAAAAAAATATTTTTTTATCTTGTTAATTACATAATACTGTGTTTACAACACGGCAGATATCATCAATGTACTTTTTGGGGTAAAACTGCTACTATTTCCTGTGTATTTTGGCCATAATCAATTCATTGCCACTGAAAGCGAGCGTAAGCGGCTCAGCAAAAATAGGCTCGGGGCCGAAACGATCGCTGCACTGACGCTTCTGCTCTGCTCCTGCTACGCGCTGCCGCGCCGCCACTGCGGGCGGTGTGAATGCTCTCACATGGGCGCTGAAAAAAATACGCGCTGCTTACGTCCTGCTTACGCATGCATTGTGAAACCGGCGTTAAAATGAGATGATTTTTGCTGAGCTCATTTTGACAAGGTAAAAAGGGTGTTGTTTTACAAAACCATTGAGAATTTTTAATCAAAGTATATTATAGACTTTACATTAAGACCCTAAAGAATCATATCAACTTCTGGAAAATGGGCATCCGATGACCCCTTTAAAGCTACAAAAGCTACAATCTTTTATTCTTTGATTAACAGAAATAACAGCAGCTGGACTATTAGCTTATTTGGCTGATATTACTTTAACATCTGCCGCTGCTGAACATGACGCAGATCTGACAGCATGCCCCTACTTTCATTCACGCTTTCATTTGTGCGTGCAATTGAAGTGCGACAAAATCTCATCTGACTGTGGTTCACTGCTGTTCTACTGAAGCTTCTTCATCACCTTTACCGACTCTGTGCTTGTTTGACTAGCGCCTGACTAGCTGAGGCGAAGTGGAGTGCGCATCTGACAACATAAATGCACTTCTTCTCAAGAAAAAAAGAGACAGAAACAGCAGTTGTGAGTGGGGTGGGCAACCATAGGCCCCACTCGCCCATGCATTAAATATTTTTTAAGGCCATTAAACTGCAAATAATTAATCGGCTGCGTTAAGGAGTTACTCCACTCCAAAATAATTTTTTTTTTGTCATTGATCACTAACCCTCATGTCATTCCAAACCCGTAAAAGCTTTGCTTGTCTTCGGAACACAATTTAATATATTTTGGATGAAAACCGGGAGGCTTGTAAACTGTTCCACTGACTGCCAAGTACATACCACTGTCAAGACCCAGAAAAGTTTGAAAGGCATCGTCAAAATAGTCCATCTGCCATCAGTGGTTCAATTTGAATGTAAGTGACGAGAAAATGTTTTGTACGCAAAGAAAATAAAAAAAACCAACTTTATTTAACAATTCGTCGCATCAACGTTGCACCATTTTGGAGAATATCTGATGGACACGCTGTTCTGTGCCAGCCGCACTGTTTTAAATCAAAGCGTAAAGAACGTAGAAGATGTATCCATGTGGTACAGCTGACACAGAACAGCGTACGCAGTTTGCATCCAGCGGATATTCTCCAAAATAGCGCTATGATGACGCAGATACGAATTGTTGAATAAAGTTGTTATTTTCATTTCCTTTGTGTACAAAAAGTATTCTTGTCACTTTATAAAATTCAGATTGAACCACTGATGGCAGATGGACAATTTTGACGATGCCTTTCATACTTGTCTGGGTCTTAACAGTGGTATGTACTTGGCCGTCAATGGGACAGTCACAAGCCTCCTGGTTTTCATCCAAAATATCTTAAATTGTGTTCTGAAGACGAACAAAGCTTTTATGGGTTTGGTATGTCTAGCTGTCACCCACAATATAACAGCAGCTCCAGTGAAATACTTTTAGCCTAGCCTATGTTATTCCTTGATTCAGTTTCAATTGTATTTTGACATGCCCTGTGCCTTGGGTGTATTGAAACTTCAATAATGACCCTAAAAGTCATGGCCAAATAATTTGCCATTGTGATGCTGTTGAAATGAGTAGTCCTATTAGGACTGACTGACTCTGCGCGGTGGCCAATTTCCTCACTCGTCTGCATGGAATGTAATACATCTCAGGCAAATTGTTTGTGTCTCACCTCAAAATGCAGTCGACCCTGGAGGGGCTCTCCAGATTTCCGGGGAAATATTAGGAATTCATCACAGCGTAATTCGCCTACTCCGATTATTCCACTGCGGCCAAATCCGATTTGAATTTGTGGCACTCTGGTTGGCATTGCTGAGAGCTACGCCTGCAATTTGTTTCAACGACAGGGCCTATTATGGAGCATTTACTCTGATCTGCATGAATATTATGCTAATAAGGGACTCTGTCCCATCCCTGCTTTGATCAAACACAACCTCTCCCTCATCTTCAAAGCAGCTTGGATAAACAGTGAAGTGGGGACACGGCATATGTGGAAGTATGTGATAAAGTGCTATGATTATTGATAAGTATAACAGCGGAACGGTTTCTGTAAAATTAAAAATTAAATAGTGCGTGAATATAATAGAAATGACTGACACTGCTGTGCTTTTCAGTCTAATTTGATCAACATATGCGTCTGTATTTATATTCACGTAAGTTCTGTTATAAAAGAAAACTTGCATAATGTTAGCTCTAAAGCAGCTGGGATAAATGAATAATGTAGTGTTATTTTTGAGAGCGCAAAATGTGTTGATATTCAAGTTTACTGCAGTGCCTCAAGGGAGAGTTTATGTTGATGCTTTTTTTTTTTTCCAGTTGCTCGTTTATTATTGATGACTGCAGCAAAGCTTCTCATTAGGCATAATTAAATATCTTAGATGTGAATCAGAAATGATTGGCAGGGAACATGGTCAGTTGTGACAAACATCTGTACTCAAAAGCTCAGCCTATGACTTTCAAATCAAGCCTCATGCGAATAAAGCAATTTGCAGTTTAACAGTCTGAATTGCCATTCTGAATTGCACCTCGAAGAGTTCACGAGGGCATGTTATCATCGACTGACACCTTTTGAATGAAATATTACATTCAATATAAGACTAATTCAGTGTTTATGAATTAAATTGTGAATCTCTGTGATTGTTGATAGTTTCTGAAAAAACATTTCTGAAATGTTTTCATATTCTCAGTGGTTGTGCATCAGTATGAATTCAGGGAACATGGATCACACGAGTGAAAAAAACGAGGATAACAGATGAGTTGAACTACTAGGTAGATCTGTGTGCAAGATGCTGTAAGTTGGCACTCTCCGACGCGTGAAGCATTTATTTTAGTATTACAACGTGAGAGTCTGCTGGGACTGAAACAGCCAAAGTGATGCAGCTTTTTTTCAGGGATTTTTCCTTTGGAGCATTTCATCTGAATAATCTCTCCTCAGATCATGCATATTTAAATTGGGATGAAAAAATGGTAATGGCCTAAAAATATATTTTGTTGAATATGAGATAATCCTAAAAGTGGAGTGCTATGTTAAAGGATCTTGAAGGCAGTTTTTAGAGTCCTTGCATGGCCTGATTTCATTTAGCTGTTAAAACTCTACTCATAGTAGTCAATAAAGGGATAATTCACCTAAAGATGAAAGTTCTGTCATCATTTATTGACCCCATCCACCTTATTTTTCCTGTCATTTGTAAATTTTATGGGTCTGGCTTCTGGTCTCATCCATGTCCAGCTATCTTAAGCTGTACAAACAATGTGATCTCATGATAATTCGTATGCATTTTACGTAAAATGTGGTTCTACAAAATATACAAATCCAAACAAATCCTTATGAATATTGAAATCATGGCATTAATTTCATTATTGTTGCTTTTATTTGTCATACCAATGATGTTATGTTTTCAGTGGCATTATTAAATTGTTAATCGTTTATTAATTATGAAATTATAATATTTCATTCTGTTCTGTGTGATTTCTGCTGCCCGCTTGTTTCCAAGAATAGGCCTAAATGTTAAACAAGACTACACTTTTAAACCCTTAAAATAACATTTCTGCAATACTAACGTGATGGGACACAAAAGGCGTTTTCTCCGACATGCTGTGACTAACAATAGAACCATAAATAAATAAGATTGCAGACAGAACCAAATTCAAGCCTTAATCCGGCGAATGGGGAAATTGGGAAACATCAAATTCTCCAAAACTGTTGATCAAGCTTACGATTAAATTTCATATTTGAAATCACCAATGAAATCTGACAAAAACTGACTCATAAATATTGTTCCTTATGCTCCAGTAGCGTTAGAAAAAGCTTATTTTTCAGGCGCGATCAGCCAGAACGCTGACAGTTTCTATAGCAACTTCTAACGGCAGCTGCAGTGACGCACTGACTTTACCGATTAGTGACTGGCTCATTTATTACGAAGGCGGGGCTTTGCTGCCATAATGAGCGTTGCATTTTTCCCCATTCAAAACTTTACCCGTGACAGGTCTTGGGTATTCTATAGTCTTTGTTACTATACAGAGAGAGTTATGTTTAGGTTTAGCTAAAAATACGTAGCGATTTGTATGTTAAAATATATATAAACTACATTTTAGCAACTTGTTTGCAGCTTGATATTGTAAATAGGTGTGTCTTGCCATATTATTTTAATGTATTATCATTATAAGCACACTGGTTTGTATTCCAAACAGTTTTACTGTTTACTGCACATTGTTATTCTTCTTGTTATTTCCCTATAGCGGCTAATGAACCATAAATCTCACCCATAAGCTTACTTCCGCGTTGAAGAATAAGGTGGATATGACTTTCTGTATATAGTTACAACAAAAGAGACGGGGTTTTAAAAATTGCAAAAAGGATGCACAAACATCCCAAAATATCGTAAAAGTGGTTCATACAACTCATGCACTACATTCAAAGTACAACAGCTTTGTCAAGTCAAATCAAATTTATTTCTGTAGGGCTTTTCACAATACAAGCTGTGCCAGATTTACCAACAGCTTGCATCAGCGCAAACCTTCTTTTGGTGTTAAAAAAAAAAAAAAATAGAATTCAGCATTCAGTCAGGATTCACTAAAGACATGCAGTGATATATTAGTGATGAAAAAGCATGCGGACAGATATTTTGAGGCTTACCTTATTGCATACACATTTGTAGGAGTTTCCATAAATGTAAATGTTCAGACAATAAACTTTACATTTAAAAAAAAAAAGAAATTGGGTATATATGGGTTCAACGATAAATCAATTTGTGGATCGATTCTACGATTTACGCAAATGCATCACGATATTCTCTTAAATCGATTGTGGGCTTAGTTTTTAACAGCAGATGGCACTTTGTGGTTTAGAAACCGCCTTACTCTGTTTGTGTCCAGTTCCCTACACACACAACTTGACCCTAAAATCATCATTCATAAAGTTTGCAAAGGTTGAAGTGAAGCCAGTGCTCACAGTGGGCTGTGTTTACGTTAATCTTGCATCATAAAAGCTGAGGTGCAAGTACATTTAACCACTTAGATAACTCAGCTGAATACACAAGGGCTCTTCTTCGTGAGCATTTAAGTGTTAAAAACTAATGTAATTGTTTAAAAAACTGGGGCCAGTTTGTTTTGCGCTGTCCTCTGCGTTTCCACGTTAATCACTGCCATGTTTGTCACCATGTTCGCCTACGTCGGAAAGACACTCTTTTTGTAAACGCGTGCACGACAGTTAGCGGCAGCTAGAGATTATGGTTTATAAAGGTTTAAATATATTTTTCTATATTTTTCTTACACAGATGCCTCGATTCACTTCAGAAGGCCTTTATTAAGCCCCCATGTGTAGCACTTTTTATGATTTATGGATGCAGTTTTTTGGGCTACAAAACCCCTGCATTATAAAGTTTGGAAGAGCCATGACATTTTTAAATATAATTCCAATTGTACTCGTCTAAAAGAGAAAAGTCATATACACCTAGGATGAAATCATGGGGTAATTTAAAACAACGTACATTAATCTATGTAACCAAATTTAAAAAATGATAACCAGCCTTACAAAAAAAAAAAAAAAAAAAAAAAAAAATAGATGACTAACTGACTAAGACTAGTCACAGACAGAAACAGCTCACAAGATTTTCATTATGAATGATGACTTAAATTCAGGTCTTTTACACACAAAGCTATCGTATATGGAAGACTTGGAAGACTTGACTTGGAATATAGCTCTCAAATTGTAAGAACTACTTCTATGGTGCTGTTGCATCCTTTTAGAAGACTTAAAGACGACCTTAAGAAGACCTTTAGCCCCCCATTCATTTCAATGTTGAAGAAGCTTTGGAGCAACATGAGGGTAAATAACGCCATATTTTGTGTTTGCATGCACAATCTTGAATGATTATTTTTAGCAACTTGACCTTGACCTACAAAGTGATATACTCTTTTATCAAGTAAAGGTCATAAACAGTTTGTAACACTACACGTGTGTAACACATGCACATTAATTTTTCATTTTCAGAATTTAGCTTTGCATGCAATCGCCTTACATGGAATACAGTTGGTTAATTAATGTGTACATGTTCAATTACATTTTGACAAAAACTGGAGAACAACGCAATGATTTCAGATGTGTTTTTTTGTTAGCAGTTTTTAAATAAGTCAATTTTTTCTTTATAATGGTTTTTGTACATATGAACACACTCAATCTTAATTTGAAAAATGTTTGAAGGACATGCCTGCAATTTTATCTGTCTACCATTAGAATGTAAATGAAAAACATGTAATTAACATATAGCATAACATTAAAATGAAGATGCAGATCTTATCATACCAGCAGTATTAAATGTTGTTGTTGTTTTTTTTTTTTTGAGCTCTTCTGAGTGCTGGGGACTTCTGAGTCACTGCTTTCTTCAAAACTACTAAGCCCATCCAAGTGAATAACTACACAACCCTGGTCGAAAGACCTCCTCTGTAATATTCTTCTCTGTGTCAGAGATTTTTGGGATTAAATTGAACCGAAAACCCACAGGCAAGAGAAAATATTGGATGTACCGGTATTCACCTCTGTTTTGCCTCAGGAACTAATAAATGGCAAAATATGGTGACTGCAAAGAAGCAGCGACCTCAGATTTAACGCTTTAATAGTAAACAAAAGTTGTTTCCGAACACATCACTTTTCCTTCCTTTCTATTACCTAAAGCAGTTTTTTCTTCATTTGAAAAGGTAATTTTGTCTATTATAAACAATATAGAGACTTCCTCCTTACATTGTTAAAAGAGAAGATCAAAGAATTGAATTCTTTTATCATAGAAGGAGGTTGCCAGTAAATTTTAATTGATGCATCACAGTTATAGTCATTAATTTTTTTTTAAGAAGGAAGCTGTATTTTTGAAGTACAATGACTCAGTTGTAGCTTTTAATGAACCTATCTTTCTGTGAGGATAATTTGGTGTGGAAGCTGTAGTTCATAAGGAGACTATAGGTGGAGGTCCTTCCCAACATCAAGCACTGCAACCTCCACACCTCCCTCTTCTCACAGACACCCAACACATCAAAGCCAAACAACAGCAGCCCCACATGCCTTCATTAAGACATAAAGCAGCCGCTTATTTCCTCTTTACTCTATTTTAAGTTTCAGAAGTGAACGTGAGGCAGGCTGACAAACTCATTTTAGATCTGGACGTTTAATGTCTTTTTACACAAACATATTCATAATTGATTGCCTGCTCAGAGTTGACAAGGTCTTTTTATTCTGTTGCTGACTATCTTTTTTTAAAAGTTGAAAAACAAGTTAAATGCACTCGAGGATAATTTGCAATACTGTGTTGTTGACACTACAGTGAAACCATTTGCATCAAGTAAAACAATTTGCCAAGTGTCAAACATTTTCTGTTTCTTATTTTGTTGTTTATGCCTCAGTGATGGACCATGTGCATGATTTTCCCAAGCCTAACTTAAGATTTGTCGGCTCATTCACCTCAATAAGCAAACAATTTCTGACACGAAAGGAGTACTGTCTACTGGGGCGTGCATGTGTACAACTTCCTTTGAACTATAAAATCGTTTTGAAATATTGTGCAACGGGTCTTCAAATGAATACATATGCTCTAAAGTCTACAGGAGCACAATATGAAAACCATGCACCACCATCTACATAAAATACCTCAGTAATCATTATAGATGCAAAGTCATATTAATGTCGCCCAACAGGCACACTTGCATGGTGATGTGTCCCTAGTGGTTATTATTTAATCAGCAGTAAATGGTCTTAATTAGTAGATTAGTCTCTTTCCAATTAGCTCACTCTGTAATTGCCCTAATCTACCACTGCAGTCCTTTGAATCCTAATTTAGAGCTGTGCATTTAGATTCACAGGGGACCTATCAAATGCGTCATTATGAACCAAGTTATTCTCACATAAACCAACTGCTTATGAGCCATTCCGGCCCAATTTGGAGAGCAGCTGCTGTGTTTTTGTTTCTATTGTGCCATCATTTGACTTGTGAAGACATTGTGAAGTCATACTGCACTTTTTTGCTTTTTTTATGCTGGCTAAATGAGACCTTTGAGGTCCATTTTGTTCTTTATTGCCCATTGCAATGTCCCTCCATCCGGCTTGACTTCTAATTTTAGAGAAGAATATGAGTGGTCACTCATTATGCGTATTCTGTCATTTGACACCATGCGGAGCCCTGCAAAAGCTGGCCTGGGGCTACAAGCATAAAACTTGGCAATCATTTCAATCATTTCATGGAAACACAACCAGAACCGTACCTGAAGTACCTTCGGTCCGATAGTGGAAAAGCGGCTTCGGATGAGTAAATTATCAGAAAATTTCCATTCTGGAAGTGAAGTAATATTATTTTAATTAATTTTTTTTATTTATTTTTGTATTATTATGCAATTAATTTCTTGGCCAATGGAGGCACAACATCACGTTTCCATCTGGAAATTTATTCTGTTGTTTATTCTGTTTCTGTTGTAGTTTATGCAAATCAGTCTCACTGGGGGAACATTATTGGCAAATAATTCTGGCAAATTATATCATGTAATATCTCACATGTTTAGTGACACTTTCATGTCACAACATTCTATTGCGTTGATTGTTTTAAATGCTCTGTGGCATTTGAAAATTACTTACCACCTACATGAAACCCTACCTTAAAATAAAAACAGATGTGTTAATGAAGGCAGTGTTAATAAAAGCAGACGTAAGATAAAAAAAACACACTTGTTGTAACAGCCCTGCCATTTTAACTTGCTTCTACAAGTCTTTGAGCTCTTTTATTAGCTGCGTTTTCATTACCCTTCAAATTGCAAATTGAAATTGCGAATTGAAAATACGCCTAATCGAAAATGCGTCAGTTTCTTAAAAACTCCCAAAAAAGGTTTTTACGGCAATTCAAAAAAGGACTATTTCGCAAAACTGCAATGGAAACGTTTTTTCGTATTTACAGGTCACATGGCGTATGTAAAAAATCATATGATCATTTTTCAATGTACTATAACCTCCAAGAAACACTTTATACGTGGACGCTCTCATATAAGAGCTTTCCCTGCCATTAATGCTTAGACTGTTTACACTGCACACATCTGCGACGCGTTACGGCTCTGACATGGCCACCTGAGCTGATCGTGGCCACTCTAATCAATGATTATGTTTATAACAGCCACACACTCTTCTAAAGCGGTTCTCCATGCTGCTTTTGTAAAGATAGACGCATATGCCTCTTTCGATTAAATATAGCCCAAATCCTTCAAGATCCCACCAAAATCTGTTGTCATGACTTTAAAAAATTAAGGCTTTGGTTAATGGAAGCGTGGTCATTTTGCAATACTTTTTTTCGACATTTCACGAGTTCACCCTTACATCTTATCTGCTTAAGTAAACAGTAAGCATATTTTGGTGTGCAGTCCTGGGGGAGGGTTCCGAGCCCGGAATATGGCCCGAACCCAGAGAACTCCCCCATCCCAAGTATAGGATGAGGGTACATTAAGAGTGAGGATTTGGGGTGGAGGGGGGATGCCGAAAAACAGTCGAATGACGAAGGTAAGTCGGCTGTGTGCATATATATGACTTGTGCTAGTTTGGATGATTAGCTAGACGAGTTGCACCTGTGCCGAATTAGTTGATTATCTGATCGTGCTCCTCCTGAACTTTGTTATCAAACGTCATTTATAAAATATTGCCAAAGTTTTGTGCAAATCTGTAGTGGAAATGCACCTACTGTGACTTGTTTCACAGGATGCATACCCGAGCATTCTGTTCTGTACACAAGTACAGTACAATACTGTACCAGGTGAGCTAACAAGCAAGTTTACTATGTTAGAAAAGCCATACATATGAAGCTAGTTATGCAAACATCAAGATGCATGATTTGTTAACTGAAGTAAAATCATGCAAATCATGTAAAAGTATTTTGAGATCATAACATTATTTGGCAAGAAACTGCATGAAAATAATTCTTTTTTACATGATAATTTGCCCTTGTAATCATAATTGCATTGCAATTGAATTGTATGTATACATTTTTTGAAGTTGTGCAAAAATGTAGGTAAGAGACATTTTCTTCCAATGAGCTTATACGGAGGAATTAATCTACCTCATTCGCATATTTGTTTTTGATGGACATTTTATTTGCATTTTATTTATGTTCTGATGTTTCTATTTAGCGTTTGTACTTTTAGAAGTAATATTTAACCCTTTGATAAAAATGTTCTGATAGAAGAAAAATGAACTTACCTGCCCTGCACTTTAATGTCCGAGATGGCGTAGAAGTATCTAGAAAGGTTGTTCTCATCCACCATTGTGGCTCCGGTGGCAGGCCGTAGAAGTCTAATGCGAAGGTCAGTAAGGGTGAAGAAATCCCTTAGGTTCTTGGTGGTATCCAGCTGCCCATACAGAGAAGCCATGTTGTGCAGTCTCGGGCCAGCAAGAAGGGCAAAGCGGTCTTTGATCTCAAAGCGTACAGTCTTATCATACTTCCACACGTAGCCCGTTGAATAGGCCTCAGTGCAGATGATTTCTAGCATCGTGCTTGGGGTCAGCTGATGAACTGCTTTTGGCTCCATTGTAAAGGCATCCAGACAGTCAGATGCGTAAAACTGGTACGGCTGCCACGTGCGACCGTAATCCAGCGACTTCTCCAAAACCAGCTGCTCGGGTCGGCCAGACTCAAAGGTGAGGACGATGTCATCTGTGAGCTCTATTGTTTTGTTCCAGGACAGCGTGATGTTGACCTGAAGGGGCTTCGGGTATTTCTTCCAGGAGGTCGACTGCCAGAACGTGGTTGGGTTACGTCCTTCAGAGTCAAACATGAGCTCGGGCGGGTGGGCAAGCTCTTCGGTATCAGCGTCACATTCATTATTGCACATATATGGGTTTTCCTGAAACACACACAGAGAGACCGGATGTGTTAATTATGCAGTACGCTAATAGTAACAGGTTTCCCGTTATACAGTGGCGCTCGTTTGAGGTGAACTTAGGGAACCCACACTGAGATGTTTGATTCTCCACATGAATCACAATGTTAATGAACATATTCTTTGGTGACAACACTTCAGCCTCCATTAACGCGGTAAGTTGGACGTTTTCCTGAGGTGACTGCTGAATGTAGCGCTCTGAATGGCCATCGCCTGCATTCAGAGCGGTGTGTCTCAGGAGGGCTGCTCAGCGGTTACCCGCTCGCTCACTACCACCCAAATTGCTAATGTAATTGATATTCTTGCTTGTTGGCCAGTTGGAATGGGAGTGGAATTCCGATGAGTGAAGTCGGAGGTACACACGGAGCTCCATGCATTTTTCATGCGTCTGTGTCTGCCCTGCACCGCTGAGCCACTGTGTTTCAGATCAACTTTTTCATTAACATTCTGCACACCTCTGAGCCATAGCGCAAATGACAATCAGCCATGAACTTTGAGAAGACGGCCATTAATTTCCGTCTTGTATACATGTTTGATCGGTTGCAATTGTCATAAATCTTGTTTTGTTTCAGGCACAAACAGCGGCGGAATGCAATTACAAAAGATGCATAACATCTAAAGACTCTTGGGACAAAATATTCCGCTTTGTTTGTGGAATAATTTTATCCCCATCGCTGCTGTCAGTGGAAGTACTGACAGATTGTGATGCTTCCGCTCATCAAATTAATTATCTACTCTGCGTTGTTGGATCAAAATGTATTTCCCTGTTTGTTTAGTCCAGGAATCTTCACAGGGAGATTGGATATTAGATGCTGTGCTGAGCAAAGACTGTTTCACTTGGGCACAAGTGTTTAGTGAGGCAGAATAAACACATCTACTTTAAAGAAAAATTAATTTACTGCTATTCATGTCAGTCTGAACCCATATACTGGTTTCCATGAGGCACAACATTTACATTTTCATTCAGTTCACAGTAACCAGTGACTTTCAATCTGCAAATATTATATAAAAAACAAAAAAGTATGTGAAAAATGTCATATTACTTCTCCTACTTCTGGCATAATTGTGCACAGTTCAGAATAGATTTTTAAATCTGATTCCTGAAACTGAAATGTGGTACAGTAGCAAACAGCATGCAGAATTACAATTTTATTTTGAATGATGAAAACACTTTCGAAGGTTTTATAGACCTTACAGGGAGACCAAAAAAAAAAAAAAAGTCAGTTTGTATTTGTTTGTACAACTGAGTCAAAATATTATGAGAATAAAGTCAAAATATTTCGACAAGCATTTCATGAATAATGTTGAAATGTTTCGAGAATAAAGACAATATTTTGAGAATAAAGTCATATTACGAGAATTAATTCATTGCAATTACAAGATTAAAGTTTCAACATTTTGAGAGTATATTCTAGCCTATTGCACATGCAAATGGCCCAGATTGGGAGCACCGGGAGATATTTCAAAATCTGTCAGGTTTATAGCAATATGTGAACAATATGTCTATTACAATAATGTCTTGTTATGTTCTTTAATGTGGCATGACAGATCGCTATATTCGCCTCAGTTTATGTGAATTAGTCATCTTTCTGATTACAATGAGACATTCGTTTCATTAAACTAGGTTACACTGTTTTTTTATGTTTACAACTGTTCCTCACGTTTACATTGTGCTATAAACTTAAAATAAAGAGGAAAATTGGTACTTCATGACAAAACTGACAAAGCTGAGCTGTGTTATATTAAAAGCAACAAAGCACAAAATTATTGCAATTACTGGGTGGCTGGCACACTACAAATAATGAATTGAAAATGTTAAATATTATTTCCAATCCTTTACCGTATTACACCGTGAATAAAACAGCTTGTGAATAGTCAGTTATATACCTCAGAAAAGACGACAATATAACTTATCTTGACGAGTTGGAGTCCACTTCAACCTTTAGAACGTTTTATTGTTGTTTTTAATTAAGCACATGTGAGGAATGAAAGATTGGACGCCACAGACGTTTTTGCGGAGTAGATGGTGGAATTTTCACACACACACACAAAAATTAAATTAAACAAATATACAAAATACTCTCAAAACATTTAGACTTTATTCTTGAAAATTTCGACTTTATTCTTGTAATTTCGACTTTATTCGAAAATTGTGATCCAACTGTGACGTAGAGAGTGAAAGACTGAAAGGGAACATCTTAGTTATGTATGTAACCCTCATGGTATCCAGCTGCCTCGATGTCATGACGGTAATGATGTGATGTCGAGATTGACCAACTGAAAGGGAACACTGTCGTATATTTGAAATGCCACCTTCTGCGTTATTTTTAACATAACGTGCAAGGTTTCCTTTTCTTCTTCAACTCTGGAATTCTATGGAAGCACAAGCGCTTGCAGGAAAATTATGAAATTTGACGCACAGATAGCAGACAGTCTTAACATTAACTATAGCAAATTTGGTGTCTCTGTCTCAAACTCTGTAGTGCCACCAATAACTTTTGATTCGTAAGGTATAGAAACAAAATTCTCAAAATTGGCTCATATCAAGGCAAATGTATTCCAAAGTTTATATGTCAGAAATTTACTTTTTCAAACTCGTCCTAGACGGTTTGTCCAATTTTCACCAGAATTGGCTCAGATCATCGTAAGAGCATTCTGGCAAAAAGTTCTTAAAAACGTTCTGAGATACCAAACCATTTCCATAAAATGCATTAACGAATTTAACAATGTTTGTGCAAAAAAGGAGATGAGGCCATACCTCCGCAATGCTTTAACGGATTCTGATCAAATTTGGTATGTGCTATAACAAGCATGACCTTAGGGCACATGATATTTATATATATATATATATATATATATATATATCTATACACACATATATATATATATATATATTTATAGACATTTCTGCTTATAACTTCTGACCAGTTAGGCAAAAAATCAGAAGATTGGTCTTTGGAATGGCTTACTGAATCTTCAACCCTGCTCCTGAAGAGCTACCATACTGCAGAATTCAGCTTCATCCTTTCAACCCTTTAACCTGAACCAGCTAATCACGGTGTTCAGGCCTACTCAGTTACAGACAGGTGTGTTAAAGCAGGGTTGGAACTTAGGTCTGCAGGAAGACCCTATTTTTTTTCCTGAGACAGCTCCTTAGTCCTTCATTTTACCTCTGTTGTGCTTGGCCCCTCAATTGCTGCTTGCAATTTTAATATTGTAATTATTAACACTGGTTTGTAGCCAAAATTGTTTAGCTATTTACTGCACTTTATTTATTTTTTTTGTTAATTATGTAGTGATTAATTAATCTGGAGTCTTGCACATTCCCAAGAAATAGCTTACATCTACACTGAAAAATAAGGGGTTAGTGTACTTTGTTAATATAAACTGAATTTAAATTCAAATCACATAATTAAAATGGGGTCAGTTCTTAAATTCAAGGTTTAACACAACCATGTCTTTCTGTGCAGATATGTATGAGGAACAATATTCACTTACTCATTCAATATTAATTCAAAAGTGTCCCACAGAAAATACATATGAATTTAAGAACAATGGGTCATTTTTTGCTTAACTATTTTAAGTCTACATATTACTAAGTGATCGGTTCCCATCTGTGTGCATGTAATGTAGGAGAGTCAGTGACTACCTGCACACATGCTATCATTGATTTCTTCCTCCACCACATTACAACACTTAAATTCCCTGATATAGACGAAACTGAGTGGCTTAATGTGACAAAGAGGGCCAGACCTTCCACTGGATTCTCCAGCAGTGGCTCCCTGACCAAAAGCAGCTGCCTTATCAAGATCAATATGCTCTCTCCTCTTAACACTTGGGGATAGAGTGACCAGTGTTGAGGGTGGCCATTGAAAAATCGATGTAGATTATATCCCATTCCACATATGGTCTCTGTTAGAGGGGAAAAGACAGTGCAGTAGTGCTCATTAGAATAGCTGACATCTCCATCAGCAGCGCTTGGCCACAGCAGTAATTTCCAAAGCTGCTCTCTATTAATCCCTCTTGATTAGACTACCGCCATAGAAGTGTGCATCACAGACACTTCAACATAAAGGTCATGTTAGACTGGTCGCTAATGAGGTCCTGCCTCATAAAGCCAAAGGGGCAATCCAATATTGTGTCTCTGCGAGCGGGCCAATGGTTTGAACTAGGATGTTAGGGCGTTCATCATACGAGCGCGTGTTAATTGGGTATTTGTGTGCTGTGCTTCAATGAACGCATTCAATGTTATTACCCCAACTGACCCAGAGCAGAAAAACAGGTTGTAAATTTCAAACTTTAAATGAATTATGGTACAGAATGGATAGATTAATGTATATGGTACATAATATCACAAACATATTTTTTAGTCATGTGATACAAGCCTATGAATATGAAAACCATAATTATATGACTAGAACTAAATCTATATTCTTTTGAATTATGTTAACAACTCATGTTTTATCAAAATGCACATTGATTATTATTTTGATTATTACATCAAAAGATTTTGTTAGATATTATAGCAATAATAAATGAAATTAAAAGATAATCAAATAAATGATCATTGAATAAATTAAAATATACACTACTGTTTAAAAGATTTAAAAAAAAAAAAAAAAAGAATACTTTTATTCATCAAGGATGCATTAAACTGATCAAAAGTGCAAGAAAAGGCATTTATAATTATAAAAATCAAATAAATAAACTGTTTATTCATTAAAGAATTCTGAGGAAGAAAAAAAAAGTCCAAAAAATGTTATGCAGTACAGCTGTTTTCAACATTTATGATAATGAGAAATATTTCTTGAGCACCAGATCAGCATTTTAAAATTATTTCTGAAGGATCATGTGGCATTGAAGTAATGACTGCTAAAAAATTCAGCTTTGCCATCACATGAATAAATTAAGCTATCAAACTAAAGCAAGTATTGTGTTTTTGTCTAACAATGGTACATCATTATGACTGAAAAGAACAACAACAACAGCAGATGTGTTAAACATGAAGGTTGTGAGACTGACAGGCGGAGCCTCTGTTGATGCGGTCTGGGACAGAGTATGTGGATGAGGAACATAAATTCATTGCCCAGTGACAGCAGGGCCTGATGAATAGGTCCAAGCTGCCCTACAAATCAGCTGATGAGACAAATGTTTGAAAATCACACCCCAGATCACACACTAAAGCCTCTAAATTTCCCATTCCTTCCATGCACCAAATCACTACCTGCAACCTAGACCCAGTTTGCTGTGAAAAAATGCACTGAAACCCTTGCACGCAATTTCAGTGTTGCACGTAAAGAAAAGGCCTTTTAAAGAAAGACTGGAGTTCTACAACAGAGGAAGTTGTGTGATTCACAGTTTAGACTCTGATCAAGGGAATGCCTGAGGAAGTCTGGCTTTAATGTCATGTCTGATTACCCGTCTTTATTAATCTCTCTTGTTTCCTTCCTAGACAAAGAGAGGATATGCTCCTTGTGGAAATTACGAAGCAAGAGTGTTAATATTTTATGTGCAATTCAGTTTCTTCAAGGATGGAAATCTTTGTCATGTTATTGATAGATATAATGCAACAAAATATTTGTTAGCCTATTGTGGTAATAAATCTGATAATAGCCAGAAAAGGTTAGTATTAAAGAAATAGTTCACCTAAAAATGAAAACTCTGTCATTAATTACTTACCCTCATGTCATTCCAAATCCAAAAGACTTTCATTCACCCATAAGACCATGCATAGACAGCAACACAACTAACACGTTCAAGGCCCACGAAAGGTAGTAAGGACATCGTTAAAATAGTCCATGTGACATGGTTCAACCTTAAAGGGGTCATCGGATGCCCATTTTCCACAAGTTGATATAATTCTTTAGGGTCTTAATGAAAAGTCTATAATATACTTTGGTTAAAAATTCTCAATGGTAGTGTAAAACAACAACCTTTTTACCTTGCCAAAATCAGCGTGAAGCTGATCAAGTGAAGCTGGATCACAAATGATTCGCACAAACGTAGATGGATATATGTAGATCGGCAAATCCAGGTAATTTACCATAGAAAGATGATGATTCATAACATTTATGACTGTTATAGTGTCAGCTGTGGTCTGATCTCCTTAAAACGTTGCATGCTTGTTTAGAATCACTTGTCGCATTTGCTCAGCAGGTTTTTTGAAGTTTTGAGTTTTTCTTTAGGCTTTATAGGATTTTGGGTTAATTTGGACAGGCCCCTTTTCTAAATAATCCCGTTATAGCTTCCCAAATGGTAAATTTCAACTTTTTTTTTTGTTGATAATTATTAACCTAAAGAGTCCAGAGAATTGTATTAGGTTATGTGCAGTGTTTATTTGATTTATTTATTTTTTTTAGACTGAGCGAAAAACCTAAGACTGGTTTCGCAAAAGTATGTTTTTCACATCCTCTTAATCATTTAACAAACAATTTGATTGACAGCAGAGGCTCTAAATTTGTCCGGAATTAGGAGTTCTTTCATATGATACGAATATCACATGTATGTGTGAAAAACCGTGCAATGTACAATCGTTTACACCCTTGAAAAATGCGATATCATGTCAAACAGGCCCACTGAGTTTTGTTCCTATCAGTCTCCATTAATCTTGTCTAGTAAGTGCTCAAATTTTATTATTATTATTATTATTATTATTTTTTTTTTTTTTTTTTAAATACACAAATGTCCTTATTGACACTTGTGGCACTTTGGACCAAGACCTCTTACAGCACCACCCAGTGGCCAAGCTCCATGATTTTTTTCAGTGACCTCAGATTTACAGTAGCTCTTACATAGGTGTTCTGAGTTTGGCGAAGATATCTCATTCCGTTCAGGAGTTATAGGCATTTTACTAAAAGTGCCCCCTGCCCCCTTCAAATGTTTTGGCGTCCCTTTGCGACAGTAAGTCAAAAGTTCAACTTTCTTTTTATAATTAGAGAATCCAGAGAATCTTCCTACACTGGTTTGGTTCCTATCCGACGAAAATCCTAGGACTAGTTCGCAAAAGTAAGTTTTTCAAAAAATCCAAAATACCGAAATTTCGCCAGGGAATCCAACGACATAAGACACTTGAGCCTGCAAGTGACGTTTTGGAGTTGTGAGCAATTTTGTACTTTTGATCGTTGTAGCGCCCCCCGTCAGGCCGATTGGGGCAAGCCTTGGTGACGTTTTTGACTGCGTGAGTACTACCATCCCTCCAAGTTTTAAACCTCTATGACTTACGGTTTGGTCTGCATGATAAGTTTTACATGGAGATTGCTGATCCTTGGTCATTCTAACAATTACAATAGAGTTTCAGCGCTACATGCTTGAACCCCTAATGAATTTATTCACCAATTTCTCGTAGCTTCACTATGGACTGGCGTCATGTGTATTATTGTGATGTTTTTATCAGCTGTTTGGACTCTCATTCTGATGGCACTCACTCACTATAGAGGACCAGTGGTGAGCAAGTGATGTAATGCTTAATTTCTCTAAATCTCTTGTGCTGAAGGAACAATCACCTGAGAGTATTTCAGTTTTCAGCAAACTTTCATTTTTGGGTGAACTATTCCATAACTTAAAATAGAATTCAATTAGAAATCTGGTATAGAAAAGTTATACTGTATATACGTTGCTTGCAAAATACATGTTAAGTAATACATGGCTAATTTCAAATGGCCTCCAACTGGGCAATTTTCCCCAGAGGGGAAAGATTTTAAAAGCAGATGGTGTAGTTCTAGTATCTACCAGCAGGGGGTAACTGCACCATGCTAACCAGCCAAACCTTGACCCCTTGTTTTGAGCCCACTGTGTGTCAGACTTCTTCACATCTTTCCACTTTCTGAAACCAATGATTTTTTCTTTATCTGCTCTTCAGAAAAGGCCTTTCCCACTGCTATGGAAAGGATTCACTCTGTCTGTTTCATGACGCAGAGCCTCGTTTCAATTACTACAAGGGTCTTCACAAGCAACTATATAAGATTGAGTCCCCAATCTCTCCCAGAGGAACAGAATTGCGAAGGCTTATATTGATGAAGGGTTATGGGTTTGCCCAGAATCACAAGGATACATCACATCCTGCCTCACACAGACCTTAAAGCAAGATTTCGATGGCTGAAACTAATGCAGACTCTATCAAGGTATGGCAGTCTTAGCTATGTCTATGGTGATGTTGAGCCATGCTGGCTGGAGGGGCCTGATAATGGAGAGGGCTGAGAGGAGGGACAGTGAGAGATTGTAGGTGCTGGCGATTTGACAGAAACTCAATAGCACTTTAATGGTCCATAGTCATCGCGGTGCTTTACTGCAGTGCAGGACTTAGCCCACTGACCATGGGAGAAATGAAGCAAAGCGGTGGTGAACAGTGAGGTCGGCGAGACCTGCACACGCTGCAGAATAAGATCTGCGGAGTAGGCCTGACAGATTGCCTATTGGATATCTGGAAATCTCTTCTCTGGCCGTAAAATGAAAACATTATGATAAGATCCTAGGCCAAGTAAATCCCTCCAGGACCTCAGAGTGTTAAATATCTGTGGCATTGGGTCACCCAGGAAACACAACACGGATCTGGCCAGGTGGGGGGTAAAATGATGGATTTGAACAGTCATGCTGCCATTATGTATCTCTTATTGTACCATTCAAAATTTTGTACAATTTTTTTTTAATATATTAATATTTTTATTCAGCAAGAACACATTAAATTGATAAAAAGTGACAGTAACAACATGTTCACTACTGTTTAAAAGTTTGGGATCAGTAAGATTTTTCATGTTTTCTTTAAAGAAGCCTCTTATGCTCATCAAGGCTGCATTTATTTGATGAAAAATACAGTAAAAACAGCAATATTGTAAAATATTAATTTTTCTATTCAAAATAACATTTTTCTATTTTAATATAATTAAAATATAATTTATTTCTGTGGTGGCAAAGGTAGTTTCAGCAGCCATACTTCAGTCTTCAGTGTCACATGGTCCTTCAGAAATCTTTCTAATATTGTGATTTTACTATCAAATGTTGGAAAAAGCTGTGCTGCTTAATATATATATATATATACAATGTATATATTAAACTTGTGATACTTTTTCAGAATTATTTGATGAATAAAAAGTTAAAAAGAACAACATTTATGCAAAATAGAATTATTTTGTAGTAATATACACTACCGTTCAAGCATTTGGTATCAGTACATTTTAGTTTTTTCTTTTTTTAATTTCTTTTTCAATGAAATTAATACCGTTATTCCGTAAGAATATACTAAATTGATAAAAGTGATAGTGCAGTTGTTTAAATGTGTATTAATCTTCCAACATCCATGAGATGAGACTGATTTTGTAAGTTAAAGGCATTACATATTACAAATCCCCCATTTTCCACAAGAAACAACAAAAACTATTAAAAAAAATGCTGTCTGGAGAAGCATTGCAAAGTCATAAAAATACTCTTCCACACACTTCTGGTTGGCTGTCATTTGTGATTGTGTTGAATCATGCAGCATTTTCACATTTAGCAGACATAATTTACTTGTCTTGTCTAGTTAGAACATGGTGTTATTTTAAAGATTTGACATGTGAGTGGTAGAAGCTGTGGTTGCATCTCAGCAGAAGTGTACACATCGCTGTCTTTCCTCCACGCCATGCAGCGTGCCCTTTAGTAATAAGACTTTGAGAAAGCAGGGATTCTGAAAACAGCAGAAGGAGCCTGAGCTTTGAAGTAATCTGAAAATCAAGTGCAACATGTTGTTAAGCTTCAGACTAATTGGGATTCACAGAGCATACAGAGACCAGGAGAACTTCACATTAATTAACAACTGGCCTCATTATCTATCCCATGGGGCTTCGTCCGGCTGGGGTAAACTTATCACCACTTCATTATCCAGAGGGGGTGGAGGAGACCGGATACACCAAGCTGTCAGAATTCAATCAACAGTTCTTCCCACCACTTCACTGTGCTAGTCTTCTGTCTCTCATGTTTCACAGCACATGGATTTTTTGGTTGGGTTGACTTCCTTGGGTTGTCTATTTCTTTATGTGATATAAAGTGGAATGTAATCAGATTTTTACAAAAAAAAAAAAAAAAAAAAAAAAAAAAAAAAAAAAAAAAAAAAAAAGTACATTTTATGAAACTCCTATCACCTGCCCATGATGAGACTTAAAGGAGAAGTCCACTTCCAGAACAACAATTTACAGATAATGTACTTACCCTCTTGTCATCCAAGATGTTCATGTCTTTTTTTCTTCAGTCATAAAGAAACTGTGTTTGAGGAAAACATTTCAGGATTTTTCTCCATATAATGGACTGCTATGGTGCTCCGAGTTTGAACTTAAAAATGCAGTTAAAACCAGCTTCAAACGATCCCAAATGCGGTTGTAAACAATCCCAGCAGACGAAGAAGGGTCTTATCTAGTGAAACGATTGGTTATTTTCATAAAAAAAAAATACAATTTAAATACTTTTTAATCTCAAATGCTCGTCTTGTCTTGCTCTGCCTGAACTCTGTGTATTCTGGTTCAAAACAGTTAGGGTATGTCGAAAAACTCAGATCGTATTTTTTCCCTCAAAAATCATTTCAAAATCATCCTACATTGCTGTAGAAATTCTGACCCAGTCTTTGCAAAGTAAACATGCAAAGACGATCAAACACCCTTAACAAAAAAGGTAAAACAGCGATATAGGACGATTTTGAAGTTGAGGGAGAAAATACGATTGGAGTTTTTCAACATACCCTAACTGTCATGAGGTAGAATACACAGAGTTCAGGGAGAGCAAGACGAGACGAGCGTTTGACATTAAAAAGTATATAAATTGTATTATTTTTATAAAAATAACCGATCTTTTCACTAGTTAAGACCCTTATTGCTCGGCTGAGATCATTTACAACTGCATTTGGGATCGTTTGAAGCTGCATTTAAACTGCATTTTGGAAGTTCAAACTCTGGGCACCATATCAGTCCATTATATGAAGAAAAATCCTGAAATGTTTTCCTCAAAAAACATAATTTCTTTACAACTGAAGAAAGAAAGACATGAACATCTTGGATGACAAGGGGGTGAGTAAATTATCTGTAAATTGTTGTTCTGGAAGTGGACTTCTTTTTACTCCTAAATGAAAATTTCCTGATAATTTACTCCTATGCCATCCAAGATGTTCATGAATTTCTTTCTTCACTTGAAAAGAAATTACATATTTTGAGGAAAACATTTTCAGGATTTTTCACCATATAGTGCAAGTGATGCAAGTAACTGAATATTATGCTTCACCACTGCTCTTCCAGGTTCATGCATAAAATGTCCTTGAGGTTCATGTGTGTCACATGGTAAGGCTGCCAGCAAACCAGTGACATTTGACCCCATCACCACCACTGTTCACCCATACCACAACATAGCTGCACATATGTTTGCACTCCTTGAACTTTCACATCTGCCCTCTCTGATGCTTTACTCCCCTTTCACTCCTTTGTTATTTTATTGTATAACACAACTAGCTCTAAGTCATATCAGCTCCAAACTCTTCCTCTCACAGAGAACAATACAGAGGCATTTGCTGTTAAACAAGTGACCCTCACTAATAATTTAAATATGTCACACTTATGAAGAAAATTATACAACAGACTCAGCTGATTAACCATCTGACTATTCATGTATTCTTGATTGCCACTTTACTGTAGGGTTAGTCATAGAAATTTCATAGCATGATTAATGAGCTGTTTCTCAAATCAGCTCAGTTTTAGTGGAGAAACTGAAGATGAGTTTAAGCACTGTGACTCATTCTGATTAATATTAAGTCTTTACAACACACCAAGTGTTGTCAAAGGTCCCTTAGAACCTTTTTGACTCCATATCTCAAGGTTTGGCTGTATAGCACGTTTAACCATCTGGTTATTTATTTTTTTAACCTCTCTCTATTATCTATATATTCTATTATCTGTATATCTATGCAAAAAAGTCAATTTTCCAAACTGCCTGTTTTATATAGGATTGCAGGTGCAGTAAACACATACAGTTGAGGTCAAAAGTTTACATACACCTTGCAGAATCTGCAAAATGTTAATTATTTTACCAAAATAAGAGGGATCATACAAAATGCATGTCATTTTCAATTTGAGTACTGACCTGAATAAGATATTTCACATAAAAGACATTTATATACTGTATAGCCCACAAGAGAAAATAGTATGCATATTTAAAATTTTACATTCTCTAGATTCTTAATATTGTGCTGTTACCTGAATGATCCACAATCGGTTTTTTTTTTTTTTAAGTGATAGTTGTTCATGAATCACTTGTTTGTCCTGAGCAGTTAAAATTCTCGCTGTTCTTCAGAAAAATCCTTGAGGTCCCACTTTCCAATAATGACTGTATGATTTTGAGATCCATCTTTTCACACTGAGGACAACTGAGGGACTCATATGCAACTATTACAGAAGGTTCAAACGCTCACTGATACTCCATAAGGAAACACAATTCACGAAGAGCTGGGGGGTAAAAACTTTTCGAATTTGAAAATCAGGGTAAATTTAACTTATGGGAAACATGTAAGTATCTTCTGTAATCTCTGAAGGGCAGTACTAAATGGGAAAAAAAAAAAAAAAAAGATATTTAGACAAAATAAGAAAAATGTACACATCTTCATTCTGTTTAAAAGTTAACACCCCTGGATCTTAAGGCATCATTTTTTTCTTCCTGAGCATCAGTAAGCGTTTGAACCTTCCGTAATAGTTGCATATGAGTCCCTCAGTTGTCCTCAGTGTGCAAAGATGGATCTCAAAATCATAAAGTCATTGCTGGAAGGGATTCAAGTACACAAAAATGCTGAAAAAACAAAGATCTTGTGGGACCTCAAGGATTTTTCTGAAGAACAGCGAGAAGGTTAACTGTTCAGGCAAACAAGGGACTCATAAACAACTATTACTAAACAAAAAACACAGCTGTGGATCATTTAGGTGTCAACACAGTATTAGGAATTCTTTTGTGGACTATAAGTAAACATCTTTTATGTGAAATATCTTATTCAGGTAAGTTCTAATTTAAACAAAAAAAATACATTTTGTATGATCCCTCTTATTTTGGTAAAATAATTAACATTTTGCTGATTCTGCAAGGTGTATGTAAACTTATGACCTCAACTGTATATACTGTTTATATTTCATTGTAGTACAGTACTATTTCCCCATGTGGTGCAATGGACATACCGAGTTCCTTAAAAATATAAAAGTATTATTTGTTCACTACACATTTTTGTTTTATATGAACACTGCACTACCCTAATGGGTACTTGTGTTGCACTTTACTCAGCTTTGTTGATTATAATGGGAGCAATCAAATTTTAATCCTCGATTTCAGTGTAGAAACTATGTCAGAAAGTTAAAAGTGAAATACTACTGCTTTTGAAAGGGAGCGATCAAATTTTGATCCTTGTTTTCGGTGTAGTGTCAGAAAGTTGAAATACTATCCTTGAAAGTATGAAGTGGTGTGATCGGTTACTAGTAGAATGGGTCTGCAGATTTATTTTCCATCTTCTACTGGTGCCAACAACCAATCCGCATTGTCATGACGTCATTTGTCATGCAGCTTTAGAGTGATTACTCATGGTCCCTTGAGCAAATGTGTCACATTTTAAATTATGTACTTCCAGAGGGTTTTTTTTATCATGCGAACAACAGCTACTGACATGACTGGGAATGCTAACAGTTTTTTTCAGGTTTTATAGACCCGGGGTGAATTTCTTAAACTATGATGTGTGGAAGAAATTTTAAATGTAATCATTTTAAATTAATCATAAAATTAGTTGATCATAAATAATGATGTGTGTGGTGTGTCCTAAATGTATTTTAAGGAACACTGAATATGAATGGAATGAATAAACTATAATAGTTTGTTAATGATTTGTAAGTACTTTATTAGTGTATACTTATTAAAAAGTGTTAACAACATTTGTTATGTATTAAATGATTGTACTACATGTTAACTTACTTATTTTGCTCAAGCAATTTAAGACCATATGACAAGAAACTATGCTTCTAACCATAGGTTGAGAACTGTAGTTCAAGCCACACAACTTTGCAAAGCTGTAAATTGCTGAACTATGTTCGTAACAATGGAACTTGTGATCATGGTTGGTTAAAAATGCTTTAGGGAAACACACCCCAGATCTCTCTCTCTCTCACCCCAGTTTTTTCTCTAGAAGCTCTTCATATATGCAGGCTTTCAGCAATTCTCTTAATAACAGCCTGTTTTACACATCTCATGTGCAAGGTGTTTTCACAAGGCTACAACAGGTGAAGTTACTAAGAGATTTATGGAAGAATCCTTTTTTTAGCTGCCAATTAATACTACAAATTGCAAAGCTGTCACCACCTCGTATTATTGCCCAATGGAGTTATTTTCAACCTATTCTGTAAGTACTACATCTGTTGTATGCAGCCAAATATGACAGTGGTAATTTCAACACATTCCTCAGTAAGAACAAACTAGGGAAAGATTTTACTGTAATACATTTATAATGAGAGCCCAGCAGACAGGTGGGCCGAAGCAAAAATGTGATAAAAAAATAATGAAAGTAATAATAATAAAAGAAAGAAAGGTTGGCTATTTGAAATGTAAAGTTTTCTCAAATATTGATTGAGGTGGGGCTACTTTTGTCGGTGGAGGAACCCAACACTGCCCTACCAGAGCAAGATTGATATCAACAGATGTCTTTTTTTTTTCAATGCTGTTGTAATTTAACTGCAGCTCCAGGGTGATTAGTCACATGGTATATTTATGAATCAGGTGACTGGCTCAAAAACTTGGCTGCAGAACTAAGTATCCTGAAGAAAGTCTGCTTGTGGGTTATAGGTAAATGTCAGAAATGCCCCCCCACCCCATTAGGGCCGTTATCCTTTTGAACAAATATTTACCGATAATTTACTCACCCCCTTGCCATCCAAGATGTTTGTGTCTTTCTTTCTTCAGTTGATAAGAAATTACGTTTCTTGAGGGAAAAAATTCTGAAATCATCTTCATATAGTGGACTTCATTGGTGCTCCCAAGTTTGAACTTCCAAAAATGCAGTTCAAATGCAGCTTCAAATGGCTCTAAATGATCCCAGCCGAGGAAGAAGGGTCTTATCTAGCAAAACGATCGGTCATTTTCAAAACAAATTGACAATTTATATACTTTTTAACCTCAAACTCTTGTCTCGTCTGCGTGAACTCAGTTTTGTTCCGGTTCAATACGGTCAAAACAGTTAGGGTATATTGAAAAACTCTTATGTCGTTTTATTCCCCAACTTCAAAATCGCCCTACATCGCTGCAGAAGTACTGACCCAGTGTTTACAAAGTGAACATGCAAAGAAGATCAAACGCCCTTTACAAAAAAAAAAATAGTAAAACAGCGATGTATGACGAATTTGATGTTGAAGAAGAAAACGAGACAGGAGTTTTTCAACCTACAACTGTATTGATCCAGATTACACAGACTATGCATGTGCATCACAGAGACGAGACAAGATAAGCACTGAGGTTAAAAAGTATATAAATTTGTTTAGAAAATGTCAGATCATTTCGCTAGATAAGACCCTTCTTCCTCAGCTTGGATCGTTCAGAGCCCTTTGAAGCTGCATTTAAACTGCATTGTGGTAGTTCAAACTTGGGAGCACCACTGAAGTCCACTATATGGAAAAAAATTCCTGAAATGTTTTCGTCAAGAAACATAATTTCTTATTGACTGATGAAAGAAAGACATGAACATCTTGGGTGACAAGGGGGTGAGTAAATTATCTGTAAATTTTTGTTTTGTAAGTGGACTTCTCCTTTAAGTCTGACGTCACACGTCACTGTTTCTGGGATAATAATGCTTTATAAGATGCCAAATAAACCAATAAATGATGCTAATATACAGTCATGGTATGGGTGTGCTGTAGTACTTAATCAAGATCCTAACTTTTATCTTCATACTAAAATCTCAGATGGTCAAACAGTGATTCATCTTTTCGTATGTTGGCTTCAAACACTTAGTTCAAATTCTAATAATTTTTGTGAACCAGTCCTATAATATTAAATATAACTAAATAATTCATTTTATGAGTGGCTCCTGGCCACTCTCCCTTCACTGTCAAACCTACACAGGGCAGTGTCAGTTTCCTCTCCTTCAGCCACTCACACAGGTAGGCAGATCTTTCTCAGGCCCTGCAACACCTCAGGCTGACAAGTCCACATGGAATAGTTGAAGAATGACACTAGTACTTGTACTAAAGAAAAGTCTCAGGCCATTAAAAGCAACTGTTGTCCCCACATGCCACATGAAGTGCTCCAGTGTTTATGACTGTGGCATTTTATGAAGTATATTACTCATAAACAACCTCTCCAGAAACTGTTCAAACAAAAGTGTCTTTCTACTGCTTCAGTGCTTTGGTATTGTGAAGAGGCTTTCGGCATTTTTGACCCCTATGATCCTGAACAAGACTTCAGTCCAGCACTCGCTCTCCTCGGATGCAGGTCTGACACATGCTCGTGAGACTCTGCCTCAAAGACTGCCAAGCCGCTCAGATCAGAAGGAGGATGGGAAATTCACAGTGCCAGCCAGCAGGCCAGACTCTGAAAGGAATCCCTTGCCGTCTGGAGCACGTTGCTGGCAGACAGTTTGCGCTGGATTGCCAAAAGCCCTTAGTTTCATTAATTTATTTGCTGGATCTTGGCTTCAGCTGGGCTTTTTGGGGAAATGAGACCGATAAGGCAAGTTGATTCACGATAATTTATGTCTGGTTGGTTGTCCCATAACAGCAAGAAAGTAATGTATAGCGTGCGGTAGAGGTATTTGTCTTTGTCTTGCATGAAAGTTGCAGGTTGATTGGGAGATGCTTGCAGGAATGGTACTGCATGTTTCTGATTCAACTCATCGGCTCGTTAGTAGAAACTGCACAACATGAATTGAGTGTGTCTGAAGTGGGAGACATACAAAATGTGCAGGGCAGGGGTGCTTCCAGGACCGGTTTGAAAACTACTGCAATTGGGGTTCAGTCTTTCCTCAATTTGATGCTGAACAATTAGACCCAAATATATTAAACTTGTTCTCATCACTAAAGTGAACTTTGAACCAGTTCTCCTCTCTCCACACAACATGCTCCTCAGCAAAGGTGAGCTTAGCATTTTGATTCTTTCTGTTGATGAGAGGCTTGGTCACTGCAGAGTATGCCTTCAGTCTGACTTTTCTTAAGCATGCTGAGACTGATTCTTACCCTGTTTAGTACTGAACTGGTGAGCAATTCCAGCTGCAGTGTTGAACCAACTGAGAGTCTCGGCATTATCCTGTGTTATCCTGTGTTATCCTGTGCATTTGTCTTATGTGCATGACCAGTCTTTTTGGGGGACTTAAATAAATTTGTGTCACTGTAAAGCTGCAATATTTGAGAAATCTCAGATTTGGAATGACCAACTTATCTTGAAATGGCTGAAAGGGTCATCCATCTCCTGTCACAGAGTTTCAGTCACCTTAGAGCGGCCCACCATCTTGCAATCCCAGTGAAAATTGAAGGAATGAATGGCAGTTAAACAGGGTTTGTCATATAATTAAGGAAATTAGCACCAGGTGCCAGATTAACACCAATAACTTGGAGGTATCTGTAATTGTTCTCTAATTTTGATCAGTCATTTTTCAAATATTTAAGTTTTTTATACTGTGCTTCAGAATATAATTAATTTATGAAATGTGCTTAAAAACTGTGAATTTTTCATATTAACAACACACATAACAACAATTACTACTGCTACTATTTTTATTAATGTAGAAATAAAAACAATATTAATACTGTATATCTAAAATTGCTTTCAGTCATTTATTCATTCACTGTTTGATGTCATAACAGGATTTTATGGCTTTGGTATTTCACATCTGTTGTCTTCTCAGCACATCCACAATGGGATTACTGGTCCTGAAAACTGTCAGTCTTGTTTATACATCTCTGCATTATTTATCTTATTTATCTTTGCACATTCACTGAGAAATAAAACGTCTGGATGCTTCAAAGTTATATGTCCCTTCACAATGGTATTTTATCCTCTTCCAAATACAGGCTGATATAAAAGTACCATATGGCTTATAGAAAAATTGCACATAAGAATAGTTGTGACAGGAAATTGGCTTTGTGGCCTTGTTGAGCATGAAATTGTTCGACCTTATTGAATAGTTGCATAAGTGTGGTTCTCAAACCAAAAGCCACCTTGTCAGGGCTTGTCATGTTGTCATTGTCCGTAGAGTGTTTTGTACTAAATTCAGCGACTGACAATTGAACCACCAAACAAGAGGCTCTATAAATAGCTCTGCTTATCATTGCCAAACAAAGACAGTCCTGCCATAAAGCCTGTCAATATTCAGATGATCTCAGAGCAGCTCTAAGCTGCATGCTCATCTTCATTTCCTTGCTTAAGCTGCTTGGGGACCACATGGTAATCTGGCACCTCGGTTCACTTTCATGCGTTCTGTGAGAGCAGGTCAGAGTTCAGAAGAATTATAGTAATCTAGTGACTCAGAACGCTGCTGTCCATTGTGCTACAAATGCTCATCAGCTCTGATGCTTCGAGCTAAAGGAGTCTCAATTTGAGGTCTGGACCACTCCAAAGCAAATTCTCATTAGAATTAAAGCTGCAAGCAATGTTGAAACCCAGGCTCACCAACACCCGGTGGCTTTAGGAAAACAGCGAACTGTGAGTGATATGCATTTAAAGTGGTAAATATAGAAGGAATATGTCGAAATCATTTATATGTGCCAAACGTCCTGCTACCAGGCTATGACTGTAACTGGATATTGGCATGTAGATGTCTTCAGGCCAGCACTTTTATAAAACATATGAAGTTTGGTGCTGATTGAACATGGTATGTTTGAATTATAACTAAATATGGTCATGGGCATGTGTTCAGGACAGGACTCTTATCAAACGTGAATTTTGGTGCAGATCGGACATTGTATGCCTGAATTATAACAACTTCCTTTTTCATGGTGAAACATCGAAATTTGTCAGGCCGCCATGTACACGGCCTTCAAAAATACCTCAAGATTACACTTTAGATTACACTAATCAAATATGGTGTTGATCTGTTTAAATATCCAGGAGGAGTTTGTTTAAATATGATGCCTGAAAATGGCAAAAACGGTGCAAAACTTGCAGAGAAAATGCAAAATAACAGACTTCCTGTTTCACACAGTGTTACATGTGTCTACCGATTTTTGTACATTTATGTGAAAGCCACTTATGAAACCCATATCAGATGTAAATTTTCACCACTTTTGGCATGTGTGCAAAGTTTCATGAGTTTTCAAGCATGTTTAGGCCCTCAAAAATGCGAATAATTTTGGAGAAGAATAATAATCTGAGCAATAGTATTCCAGTGTAATTTCTCATAGATCTTTACAGTATTTCTACAGTATTAGTTTGTGCTCTTAGTATTTGTTGTAGGGAGTCTTTCAAGATGTAGATGAGTTTGTTTCTTCACTTGAACACATATGGAGTCGATTACTTGTGGATTATTGTGATTCTTTTATAAACTGTTTGGACCTATATAAGCTCATTGGAAATACAGGTGCATCTCAATAAATTAGAATGTCGTGGAAAAGTTCATTTATTTCAGTAATTCAACTCAAATTGTGAAACTCGTGTATTAAATAAATTCAGTGCACACAGACTGAAGTAGTTAAGTCTTTGGTTCTTTTAATTGTGATGATTTTGGCTCACATTTAACAAAAACCCACCAATTCATCTCAACAAATGCAGTGACTTTGGTTTTCAAAAAACACAGTGGACCAACACCAGCAGATGACATTGCACCCCAAATTATCACAGACTGTGGAAACTTAACACTGGACTTCAAGCAACTATGAACTTCTCCACCCTTCCTCCAGACTCTAGGACCTTGGATTCCAAATGAAATACAAAACTTGCTCTCATCTGAAAAGAGGACTTTGGACCACTGGGCAGTCCATTTCTTCTTCTCCTTAGCCCAGGTAAGACGCTTCTGACATTGTGTGTGGTTCATGAGTGACTTAACAAGAGGAATACTGTAGCCAAATTCCTTGGCACGTCTGTGTGTGAAGTTCCCCCAAATGTCTTGAATCGATTTTGCATGACAGGCCTCTCAAGGCTGCGGTTCTCTCGGCTGGTTGTGCATCTTTTTCTTTCACACTTTTTCCTTCCACTCAACTTTCTGTTAACATGCTTGGATACAGCACTCTGTGAACAGCCAGCTTCTTTGGCAATGCATGTTTGTGGGTTACACTCCTTGATCAGCAGTCTTCCCCATGATTGTGTAGCCTAGTGAACCAAACTGAGAGACCATTTTGAAGGCTCAGGAAATCTTTGCAGGTGTTTTGAGTTGATTAGCTGGTCACCATGTCACCATATTCTAATTTGTTGAGATAGTGAATTGGTGGGTTTTTGTTGAATGTGAGCCAAAATCATCACAATTAAAAGAACGAAAGACTTAAACTACTTGTGTCTGTGTGCACTGAATTTATTTAATACATAAGTTTCACAATTTGAGTTGAATTACTGAAATAAATTAACTTTTCCACGACATTATAATTTATTGAGATGCACCTGTATGTGCCTCTAACTACATTTCTGCAAAACTCAAAAAAACATACCTATATCTATGAATCACTGCAGTCTCCAATTGAAATGCACACTTGCATACATACTTTTTGATTATGTTATTAATTATATATTATGTTACTTCAAAATGAATTTAACATGCTGCGAAATTTGAAAACAATATTTTTGAACATTAGCATCACGAATGCAGCTTCATATGTATGGCTTTTCTAATGCGGTAAGTTTGCTTGGTAGCTCACCGGATACGACATTGCACTTGTGAGGTGAATTGCTCCAGTACAAATACTGTGAAACTACATTTCAACAAAATACCTCAAACTTATGTAGAAGGAAGTTAAAACAGCACAGTTGCATTATCAAACGTGTTTTTATATCACTTTTGCTTTTGTTAAGACCATCGGGTAGGCTTAGAATTAGGTTTGGCGTAGGGGGTATGCTATTTTCTAACACAATAGAGAATTAACCTTTTAGAGACACTCCCCAGGCATTTGAATTCTGAACTGCTGCAATACATGAGTGGCGTTATAAGTGTAATGCTCCGTGACGTTTTAAAATAACGTTTCATCTGCACTACACCTAACCTACCCTATAGTATGGAAAAAAAGTGAATGTGACAGAAAAACGCTATCGTAAGCATGCCATTTTAGCTAGTTTTTTTTTTTTGAGTCATGTTTGCACAGGATTCGTACCCAAGGATTCCACATCCTAAGTCAAATTCTGTGCCGGCTGAGCTATCGAGCAAGCTTTTTATGTCCGGAAAGCGAAACATATGGGGTTGTGGCTAGAAGAGGGTACAGCTATGGCTGGAAACTAACAATAAATTACATTTTCAATTTATTAGACTGTGTTTTTTTTAACGTCTACACCTAGCCCAACCCTAAACCTACCCCTTACAATATTGCAAAAATGGTAATTATTTAGCTGTAATCATAAATGTGTACAAAAACGATTACAAGTGCTTGCTGTTTTACCACCTCTAGTGTTCATTTCTGTTGGAAACTGCAGTGATATGTACTTATTGGTACATATTTCACGTCTTGCGAAAAAGTTCCCAGAGGTACGTTTTTGTCATGAGACCAGGTAGGCAAAAACTCAACTGCTTAACTCTAGGAGTTGGAAAATGAGCCTATTTTCAAAAAAAGTGGAGTGTTCCTTTCAAAGAAGATTTGCTACTCAAAGGCAGGTAAGAAGGACATTCTCACTAGAAAACAATTTTTTTTTTAACCAATCTTCCCTAAAGACACCACCTCTTATTTGAGCATATCTTTCAAAAGTTAACCTTGTAGGTGTACACGAGCATATCGATCACCTTAAAGCTAAAATTCTTGGACTATTTTTTTTCATATACATATATATATTTTTTTTACATATACAGTGGCATGTGTGCTCCATTTACTTACTGTATATAGTGGCATTCAGCATCCAAATACCAGAAATTGTGTCATATACGCATAACTCCAGCACTTTAAATAGGACGAGCCATTAGAATTTGATGAAAAAGCAATTAATTTAATTTACGACAAACAGGCTTTCCTTGGAGATTTTTCAGCATTCTCTGAAATGATTTAATATTCGCTAGACTTCAGAAGTACCAACGTCTCTTAGGTGCTCCGCTTGTCCCACTTTAGTAGTGATAAGTGATCTTTAAAATCTTGCAAGAACATCCTTGTGCTCATGGCCCCTCCCCAAAACAATTAGAATAGATGTAGAGTAATTGAACATTTTGTTTTAATTAACAAGATTAATGTGTTATGCTAAAACCGCTTTATTAATAGCACGATCTAGCTTTGTGGGCAAAATTCTGTTGTGAAGCCTCAATATCAAATTATCATACCAATCGGTCTGTATGCCTGTTTGCGCTGTACAATGAATGGACAAGGGGAGAGAACGTTGCATTGTTTTTGTGTTTTATGCTGTATTTTTTGTTGATGTTGCAAACAAGCTGAAGATGTAAGGTTAGAGAGAACTAGAGGAGAAAAGGCTCATCTACATGTTTTTGGACACATTCCCTTGTTGCTGCAGCTAAAAATAATATCAGGGTTAACTCCCTGCTGCAAAAAAGCTGTCCCATACACTCCATCTTCTGCTATGTGTGTGTGCAGCCCAGACTACCACCTCTGTGTAGGTGATAAATGAGTGAAAGAGGTGATAGATCATAAAACACAACAGATTCATTGCTATTGTGGAACCACAGGTCATATTGTCCTCATGCTCAAGCTTCATATAGAGTGAGGTAATATTTAGGGAGCACAAATTAGACCAACAATGACTGTTTGTTTTCTCTTTGTAATAATAGTGTCCAATGTCACATTACTAAGGACATGCAGCATCATGGCCATTTAATTTGAAAAATTGAAAACAAGTTAAATTTTAATGCAGCAAAAAAATATGTATCTTTGATAACTGCTAATCAATTGGCATTTGGTTTTTATCAGATGTTTGAACTCATTCTGACGGCACCCATTCATTGCGTATAGGATCCACTGGTGGGCAAATTATGTAATGCTAAATTTCTCAAAATCTGTTACGATGAAGAAACAAACTCATCTACATCTTGGATGGCCTGAGGGGGGGTACATTTTCTGTAAACCTTCATTTTTGCCACCATTTTCATTGTTTTATTTTATTTTTTTTTATTGGTGAATTGGTAAATTACATACAGGTGCATCTCAATAAATTAGAATGTCGTGGAAAAGTTAATTTATTTCAGTAATTCAACTCAAATTGTGAAACTCATGTATTAAATAAATTCAATGCACACAGACTGAAGTAGTTTAAGTCTTTGGTTCTTTTAATTGTGATGATTTTGGCTCACATTTAACAAAAACCCACCAATTCACTATCTGAACAAATTAGAATACTTTATAAGACCAATAAAAAAAAAAAAATAAAAAAAAACATTTTTAGTGAATTGTTGGCCTTCTGGAAAGTATGTTCATTTACTGTATATGTACTCAATACTTGGTAGGGGCTCCTTTTGCTTTAATTACTGGCTCAATTCAGTGTGGCATGGAGGTGATCAGTCTGTGGCACTGTTGAGGTGGTATGGAAGCCCAGGTTTCTTTGACAGTGGCCTTCAGCTCATCTGCATTTTTTGGTCTCTTGTTTCTCATTTTCCTCTTGATAATACCCCATAGATTCTCTATGGGGTTCAGGTCTGGTGAGTTTGCTGGCAAGTCAAGCACACCAACACCATGGTCATTTAATCAACTTTTGGTGCTTTTGGTATTGTGGGCAGGTGCCAAATCCTGCTGGAAAATGAAATCAGCATCTTTAAAAAGCTGGTCAGCAGAAGGAAGCATGAAGTGCTCTAAAATTTCTTGGTAAATGGGTGCAGTGACTTTGGTTTTCAAAAAACACAGAGGACCAACACCAGCAGATGACATTGCACCCCAAATCATCACAGACTGTGGAAACTTAACACTGGACTTCAGGCAACTTGGGCTATGAGCTTCTCCACGCTTCCTCCAGACTCTAGGACGTTGGTTTCCAAATGAAATACAAAACTTGCTCTCATCTGAAAAGAGGACTTTGGACCACTGGGCAACAGTCCATTTCTTCTTCTCCTTAGCCCAGGTAAGACGTCTCTGATGTTGTGTGTGGTTCAGGAGTGGCTTAACAAGAGGAATATGAGAACTGTAGCCAAATTCCTTGACACGTCTGTGTGTGGTGGCTCTTGATGCTTGACCCCAGCCTCAGACCATTCCTTGTGAAGTTCACCCAAATTCTTGAATCGATTTTGCTTGACAAGCCTCTCAAGGCTGCAGTTCTCTCGGTTGGTTGTGCATCTTTTTCTTCCACACTTTTTCCTTCCACTCAACTTTGTTAACATGCTTGGATACAGCACTCTGTGAACAGCCAGCTTCTTTGGCAGTGAATGTTTGTGGCTTACCCTCATTGTGAAGTGTGTCAGTGATTGTCTTCTGGTCAACTGTCAGATCAGCAGTCTTCCCCATGATTGTGTAGCCTAGTAAACCAAACTGAGAGACCATTTTGAAGGCTCAGAAAACCTTTGCAGGTGTTTTGAGTTGATTAGCTGATTGGTATGTCACCATATTCTAATTTGTTGAGATTGGTGGGGTTTTGTTAAATCTAAGCCAAAATCATCACAATTAAAAGAACCAAAGACTTAAACCACTTCAGTCTGTGTGCACTGAATTTATTTAATACAAAAGTTTCACAATTTGAGTTGAATTACTGAAATAAATTAACTTTTCCATGACATTCTAATTTATTGAGATGCACCTATAAGTGTATTAGGGAAAACTGTAAATGGTTTAACATCTGATGTCATTTTACTGTAAAAGTCCTATCTAATTTATGGTTTTTGCCACTAAAAGTATGACTTACTGGATAATTTATGGTGAAAATCTATATCTATTTTTTATTATATAAATCTATAATTAATATATATGACTTATGTAGTATTAATATAAATATTAAGGATGGCTGGACAAGTCCAAGGTTTTTCACATTTATTTTCCATGCAGTGTACTGATTATGCAAATGCAATATGCAATGGCCATGAAAGTTTCTCTTCTCTTTAGTGTTATTAGAGACGATACTACTGATCCACACTGGAATATAACTGCTGGCTGGGTTCATGAGATGCTTTTTGTATTTTTAGCTTAGATTATTTCAAACAATCTTTCTCCCCAGGAATATGTTTTAAGTCTTGCACCGCTAGCTGCTTAAAATTCCTGTCATGAACCTACCTGTGGGCAGACTTTTCTGAAATCTAAGACATCTTCAGGAAAACAGTAACTTCAATAAGAGAAGTTTGAGTCAGATTTCCCCACAGACACACTTAATATTCGAGAAACAGTAAATTATATGGGGTATTTTAAATACGTTATTCACTTATAGACAGAAGATTGTCAGATACTGGTGGTTAATTTTAAGAAAAATAACTTTTCTCATAAAAATGCCTATATTTCAGAATGCAAATGCTTAATGGGGTTTTATCTATATTTTCAAATGCAGTTAGTATTTTATTATTATTTTTTTCTTACTGACTTAAACTCACATCTACTGATGTGAATGCAGCATCATGCTAATACTGATGCCACTGTAGAAATATGCCATAAACAGTACAATGAAGTCATTTTTGAAAACAAACAAACAAACAAACAAAAAACTAATATTGAATTTCACAAAAAGTCACAAAGGCAAGTAACACACTGAATTAAACATAACATTTTTATGGCTAAACAGGCTAAAGTATTATAATATTTTCTCATAAAACATACTCCAATAATCTTTTTTTTTTAATGTTTTCAGTGTAAAACTAAATCTTAAGATATCTAATCTTAAAGGGATAGTTCACCCAAAAATGAAAATCATGTCATTACTTACTCACCCTCATGTCATTCACAAAAATGAACTTTCAATCATCTTCGGAACACATATTAAAACATTTTTGATAAAATCCGAGAGCTTTCTGACCCTGAGACAGCAATGTAACTAACATGTTCAAGACCCAGAAAGGTATTAAGAACATCGTTACTAACATCGTTATTAAGAACAATGTTAGTTACATTGCTGTCTCAGGGTCAGAAAGCTCTTGGATTATCAAAAATATCTTATGACATGATACGTTACAAAGGTGAACAAAGGTCTTACAGGTTTGGAATGACATGAAGGTGAGTAATAAAAGACAGAATTTTCAGTTTTTGATGAACTAACCTTTTAATGTCTTTATATGGCAACCTTCTCCATATGGAATAAAACTGCTTAGTAGGCATCTATTATTAAATGACTAGTGTCTTCATTTCGCGTAAGTGAAAAGATGACACATATTTCATATATAAGTCATTAGAAATAAATCACATTTAGCTTTAGCTTCTTGTTTGCATAAACAATGGCCTATAATGTTGTGTGCATTCAGGTTTCACCCAGCTGTCCGCATAATTCAAATAGCTAAATACACATACTATTTTTATTTATTGATTGATTTATTTATTGTAAACGTCATTAGCTTAGTATAAAGCATTACGTATATGGAAAGTCCTCACAACGATAGGTGTATCTCTCTGTGTGTGTGTGTGTGTGTGTGTGTGTGTTCATTGAATTTATGTTGCACACAAGGTGAACTGTTGAGCATGTTGGGATGAGGCCCACAGCAGTGCTTTATTTCCTTGTTTACTTTACACCAGTCATCTGTGTTCTTCTATCTCACATTAGGGGGGTTACTCATAAAAATTTGATAGCATCTTAAATTAACCATCTGCTGTTCCTTTTCCCTTTATCATATTTGATCATGCCAGGAAGTTTAAGCTTCTTAGCAAACACAACTGATTGAATCTTTTAATGGATTGAAGCCATGGTGTGGAGTTAGTAAATTAGTTTAACTGTGTAATTATATCAGAAATATTGCACTCGCCTCCCACTATAAAAAGCCTAATGAGGCATCAAGAGAAAATATTGCTGAGTAACAAGATACTCTGTGTTCTGTACCAGCAACCACTGAGCATTGCTATTGTGCCCTTGAGCACTGCACTTAACACATAACTCCTCATTGCTGTTACATGACACCCCTGTTTCCCCAACCTCGCTTCCCCCAAGGCACCATGGAATAGAAAAATCAGCTCTCATTGCTTCACCGGCTACCAGATCAGCATGGACCTCCGTGACTGGCTTGTTACCTCAAATGATGCTGACCTTACATAGGTTAGACTGACCTGAAGCACTGTAATGCTGACGTCCATTAGACTTACTGTCAGTTTGTTGTCAGATTACTGTAATGAAAACATGTCAATATTTTACAACAAGCTATAGCTGGCTGCAATTTGCCTAATGCGAAGATGCACACAGTGCACAGATATATTTGACAGGCGGAAATTAGTGTGTGATCCTGAAAAAAAATCATAGTTTTCACCATAATAATGTAGTAGAGGGAACTTCTTGTCTAGTAATGTAACAACTAGTCTATTTTAATCCAGTGAGGGTTTGTCAGGGTAGGTTTATTTTTGAAAAAAAAAAAAAAAAAAAAAAAAAAAAAAATGTCAGTTGAAGTGTAGGGGTTTACATGATATTGGTGTTGTTGAACTATATGTGGTAAGATGTCACAGGGAGATCCTGCCTGTTACAGGCATTTCAGCAAAAGCAATTATTAAACACTAATTTTTTGATTCCAAAATAAATTGTGACTTTATTCTATTTACAAATAATCTAAAATGTATAAATGAAATTACAACGCATAAAACGCACCCAATCAGACATTTATGAAAAATACCCTTGCTGCAAAATTATACATTTGCTTCTGGTCTACCTTCTATTTATAACAGTAAGATGTTGGAGTATTCTTGTTAATCATACAATATTCTTGTTAAGTAAACATTCTAAGGTTTTAATTAGACTTCCAAAGGTTTGGGGTTTTAAATGTTTTCAAAAGAAGCCCTTTATGCTCACCAAGTCTGTATATATTTGATCAAACATACAATAAAACTATAATATTGTGAAACATTATTACAATTTAAAATTATTGTTTTCTACAGTATTTTAAATTGTAATTTATTCCTGTGATGGCAAGTCTGTATTTTCAGCAGCCATTTCTCCAGTCTTCAGTGTTACATGATCCTTCAGAAACCATTTCATTATGCTGATTTGGTTCTCAAGAAATAGTTTTACATTTATGATACATTTGAATACATTTATGATATGTTTATTTAAAATTGATAAATTGATAAATATAATGCCTGCTTGCTGAATAAAAAGTATGGATTTCTTAAAAAACCTCTTTTGAGTGGTAGTGAGTTATGCCGCTACTTATCAAATAAATACATGGATATTAAATATCCATTTGAGTTGAAATGATCTCATTATATCAGATGAAAAACACTGATGATATGAGAAATATGAAAAGTCCTGTGGCAATTTGCTCATGAAAAGGAGTTTTTGAGTGCATAGATTCAAAAAATGTGATATGATGATGTTGGGTTATTCTTGTTAATACTTCACTATCATCATGTAATATTTAGTTAAATAAACATTCTAATTACCAAGGTGATTGAAACAACTGCTAGAGAAAACGTGCTTGGACTTTTAACTCAAAATTCTACAGTTAAATGCAGCCCTGTGGCAACTAGACACTACTGTATAGTATAAGGATACCAAAGATGCGTTTACCGCTTTCCTATTTCTGACAGTTTATCACTGCTTGACACTATTTCTTGGATGCACTTCTGAATAAAGCCCCTCATGAATAAGATACATTACCTTCAATTACATTACATAATTCACATTTCACTTATATCAGGTGATGTGTCACTCTACATGCCAAAAGACTCTCACACTTTCTCCAGGTTGAATTGCTGATACATTGTTTATTGTAAATGTCATTGAAACTGGAAGGTGTATGTGTCCACAAAACTGTTTAGAATGTAATTATAATGGAAAAGATATGCAGTTTTATTAAACGCAATACACACATTTTTATTAGTATCATTCAATTAGTATATTCTTATGTGGTGTGTACGTGATGTGTTGATAATTCAGCCTGTTGTTATCTGTACTTATGATGCTAGCACATTAACACCTTGCTGCAGTTGTGCTGACCATCTGTGAGATTTTCACAGAGTACGTTGAGAATTCACTGAGCATGAAATAGATTAATATTTAAAGAACATTTTATGACCTTGCCTCCTTCCGTGTATGTGTGCTGCCAATGCTGTACACAATTCCAAAAAAAAAAAAAAAAAAAAAAAAAAAAAGCTAGTCTAGCTTTGTAACATGCTGCATGGATAGAAGTTTATATGCCTCACCTGGGTTTATTTTGCCCAATATTAAATGTATTAAATTAATGGCCAATGACTTCCGTATAAATGTTTGGGGTTTTAAATGTTTCTGAAAGTAGCTCCTTATGCTCACCAAGTCTGCATTTATTTGATCAAACATACAATAAAACTATAATGTTGTGAAACATTATTACAGTTTAAAATAATTGTTTTCTACAGTAATATATTTTAAAATGTAATTAATTCCTGTGATGGCAAATGTGATTTTTCAGCATCATTACTCCAGTCTTCAGTGTCACATGACCCTTGACCCAGAAAGCATTCTAATATGTTGATTTGCTGTTCAAGGAACATTTATGTTGTCTAGTTATTACCAGTGTTAAAACAGTTGTACTGCTTTATATTTGCTGGAATCAGTGATACATTTATTTGAAATAGAAAACTTGTATAATATTATAAATTGTTCAGTTTAATGCATATTTATATTTATATATATATTTAAGTGCACTTTGTATAACATTTAAAAACCCAAAGTTTTATATGAAAGTCTAATTAACACCTTGTTAATTAAAATGTTTATTTAAGAAGAATATTATACAATGATAATAACGAGAAAACTCCACCATCATATTTTTGGTGGACTGTAAAGGTTGACCAGAAGCAAAGATATAATTTTGTATTTAAAATTATTTCTTTTGTTTAGTTTCATAATTTCTTTTGCTGAAAAGCCTATAACAGGCAGGAGACAACTTACCCCTTATAGATTAACAACAGCCATATCATGTAAACCCCTACCCTATAACCAACATTTTTTTCCCCAAAAATAAACCTACCCTGACAAATCTTCACTGGATTAAAATAGATAGTTGTCACATTACTAGACACCAAGTTTCCTCTACTACATTATTATGGTGAAAGCTATGAATAGTCATTTTTTGTCATTAAATTCTTTTCAGAGAATTTTGTCTTTTTTGGTATGTTTGATGATCCCAAACTTTTGAATGACAATGTAAATATAAAGTGCCAACACAATACAAAGTGCACTTTAAAAAAATAAAAATAAATAAAAAGACTGTAATATTGTGAAACATTGCAGGTGCAATGCACAGGTCCCAAGAAATATTAAGCAGCAAAACTGTTTTCAAAACTGATTACAATTCAGCATGTTAGTATGATTTCAGCATGTTAGAAGGACATGTGACAATAAAGACTGAAGTAATGATGCTGAAAATTCAGCTTTGCTGAACATTAGAAAATTTAGAAGTGCAAAAATATTTCACAAAATTACAATAAATGCAGCCAAATCAATGCAGCCTTGATGAGCATAAGAAACTTCTTTAAAAAAATCTGATCCCAAACTTTTTGAACCACACTGTATGTACAGTATATATTCAGTAAAATACTGTTTTTCTCAATGGATCTTGAACACTTTGTTTGTTTGGTGTGCAAATTCCTTTTTTTGTTTTTTATGAGTTTTACGAGAGACATTAAACATCAGAATCAAGCATTCCAGCCACGTAATACAAGCAATGTAGCGTGTTGTTATATATACTGGTTTTATCAAGAAGTTCATAAAAGTGTATCCAACTCACCAGGGCGCAGTACATCTCAGGTGGGTCTCCACAGGTGATGTTGGGTGGGTCCAGAGACACCGTCAGGTATTTGGTCATATCAGTGGCCTCAGGCTGGCAGGCCATGTAGTGCCAGGCCAGGCGGTCCTCCGCATATACCTGGGACTTACAAACATCATAGTGCCCCCATGAGGCCGGGTAATGCTGTGTGGCGTGACACCAACTCACCCACAGGGCCTGTAGTACAAACACTAGCAGTAAGTACATGGTTGCGCCTTTCTTCTGATGCCTCATTAAATGGAGTCTGATGGATAATAAGCAGACAGAGGGTGATGAGGCAGACCGCCTCTGTGGTAACACTGAACTTTAAAGGAGAAAAAAGGCTGGCATGTGTGACTCAGCTTCCTTAGCCTGCTCTAATTTCATTCATTTGTTTCTTTTCGTCTGATTGTGTTGCAGGGGCGCTTGGAAGTGTTTTGACAAAGTTGTGGTAAGTGCGGGTCACCGGTGTGAGAGAATGATATTAATTCCTTCTTGAAGCCATTAGCGGAGGCCATTGCAGATCATTCGCCTGTCCATCGCCTCTTTCCGTACGCTCTCCGCAGTCTGTGGGGAATACAAACAAAAGAAGAGGAAAACAAAAATGTGTCAGCAGAGGAGTTTTCAGGACCGGTGTTGTGCGGGTAACGAGGAGCCGGTGGAAAAGGTGAGGAGGTGCAGGTCAAGTGTTTTCTATAGCTGAGACGGACTTCATAGAGAAATATCCTAAAAATACCTGCTTATTACAGAAGACAAATAGCCAAACATCCCTGCGGGCACAAACACACCGTGTAAGTCTGCACATCTTTCCGCAGTGCAACTCTCAAAAGTCTCTGAGCAATTCGAGATTTCAAGGATTCTGTTCTGGTGTGAGGCAAGCTGTGGTGGAAGGAGGCCAATATATTTTTCAAGATATAGAAATGGTATGCATACTTCATATTTCATAGACCTTAATGGATTTCATAGACCTTTTAATGTCAGAGACAGATGCCCTTATTACTAGTGCTACATTGCAAAAAATATTTTGTCAGGTGGCCTAAAATGTGCTTCATGTGACAACATAAAAGTAACTGGTTTTATATAAGTAAAGATATTTAATTGGATCCGTTTAATATGACTGAATCCACCAGGCCATGGTAGGTCACAGCAAATGAAAGTCATTTTTAAGGTCAGGTCTGGTTGAAATAGCTGTCGGGCTAGTTCACCTAAAAATGAAAATTCTGTCATCATTTACTCACCCTCATGACCAGGGGCTGTCAAGTTCCAAATATGACAAAAAAAGCATCATAAAAGTTTAATCAAAGTGCTATGTAAGATTCAAGCACTGTATTTTAGTCTTCTAATGTCATTTAAAAGCTCTGTGTAAGGAACTGAAGAAACCTAAGTAGGTATTCATAAAATCTCACATCTATCATTGCTCTTAAATCTCTCTCTTAAATGTGCACATATACAAATTTGTTACATTGAGATCATTTACAACACAATGACCTTTGGCAGTGTTGACATCAAACCTGGTGTGATACACATTTTAACACACCATATTTTAATATACATGGACATTAATGTGATTTGAAAGATGCAGGGAGGAACAGTGAATAAATTTCTGCCTTTTTCTTATGCAAAGCTATCTTATGGTTTCAGACAACTTGGAATATAGCATGTACAGTAAGTAAAGGTCTGTTCACAACATTAATGATAACTACATACCAATGTCAGAAATGAACTTTCCATTAAGGTGTAATATTTGCACCCTGGAATTGATTTCCAGGGGCATTTTTTACATTTTTATAATCACCTTATTATTAGACTCAGCATACTATGTTGCCTTTAATGACAAATACTTACATTTACCGGATTACTTTAATCAATGTTTTAAACTGCTGTCCATAACAAAACTGCTTAAAGGGGTCATCGGATGCAAAGTTCACTTTTACGTGTTGTTTGAACAGTGTGTTGGCAGTGTATGTACACATCTACCCTATAGTGATAAAAATCCATGCAGTGGTTTTTAATTAATCAGTAAAAATAATATCCCCTTTTTCAAATCGAGCCATTCTCAGATGCCTTAGAGGCCGCTCCCACGATAGTGGATTGACATGAGCGTCTTCAGACCCGCTCTAAATCAGCTTTAACAGTCCGACCTCCATTGTTTCGATGCCGGAGCAGGGATGTAAGTTAGACAAAAATATTGCAGATTGAGCGATTGAGGTGTTGTGCTGCTGGATATAATATTGAACATAGTGGTCGTCATTTACTACCGTCATGTGAGCCGCTGAAGATGCAGTGGATTATGTTTGTTTGTGAAGGGAATGCGCCTCCCGATCTATATAAAATGCGTCTATGTTCGCGCAAATCATTCGTGATCCAGCTTCACCTACAGAAGAAGTGAGTATAAGGATTTGTTTTATGAATCTCTGCTATTATCTTTCCTAATAACGTGCTAGCTAGCAAATTTCGTGGCTAAACACAATAAATGCAACTAAAGTAAACAATCTCTCAGAGCGTAGCTCGTCACTCCACAGAGAGAAGAGAGGGGCGGGGCGAGCAGAGCTCATTTGCATTTAAAGGAACAAACCATCAGAATGGGATGATTTTTGCAGAGCTCATTTTGACAAAGTAAAAAGGGTGTTGTTTTACACAACCACTGAGAATTTTTAACCAAAGTATATTATAAACTTTTCATTAAGACCCTAAAGAATCATATCAACTTGTGGAAAATGGGCATCCGATGACCTCTTTAAAATTTTATCTAAATTATACATGTAAAAAAAAAACAGGAGCTCATAGGGCTGCAAAGTCATTATTGTAGATTTTTGCCCTTTATATTGTAATAATGATTATTAATATTGATTTAGACAACAATATGTTTTTGTTTTGTCCGCATTTTGGGCATGTCACATTGGCTTCAAGTTCACAGACAAACATGTCGGTCCATGACATTAGTCTAGCGCAAGTTATGCAAATCTAATCACTGAAGCTATGAAATTAATCTTTTATTTACATCGTATCTGCACTGTGCTGTTTATGATGAGGGAATTTGCGAGCGTGCATACTCGACACAGTTCCGGCGTTTGCAGTGCAGACTAATCTAAGCGTTTCTGATTGGCCAATGCATTCCTAATTTCAACAAAAATTTGAGTGTGTTGAAAGTTCTGTTATAATGCTACTCTGTGTGTTCATCACCTGTCTAACAAAATGCATAACATATTAAAGTGTCTTTGGAGTTTTCATGTTTTCTACAAAATAAAACTGGAAAATCAAGGGTGTATGACGTCATTGGCAGACGACGCAAGGACACAGTCCATTACACTAGTTAAAATTGCTTTATTTCTCTGGATTTAAACATTCTTGGAAACATTTGGGACAATGTAAGTACACAAGTCAGCAATATATATAACACTGTTCTAGTGGTTTTTGGATATTGTAGTGAAAAAAAAAACCAAAACACATTGTGCCTTTAAAGAGCTAGAGCATTTAAAGTTTCAGATTATATAACTGCAATACGCACTTATAATAGACAACATTATCGTCCATTGGTGTGGATGCTAATATTGTTATCTTTATTGTTATTGTTCTTGGTGTGAATGGACCTTAAATTAGTAAACTGATTTCCACTTTAATGAAATATATATATATAAAATAAATAAAACACGATTAGTGTAACCATTTTAAAGAAAAAAAAATGTTTTGTTATAGCTTTTGGGACACCACCATCTTGCAATACCATAGTGTATGACATCACAGGGTTGGTTTGCTCCATTGGCCAGTGAAGTATTACAAGCATTTCTTTACTTTTTGAACACATGCTTGTTTTTGAAATCGAGGAAGGTGAACTTGAAAGGACTGCTAAGCTCATAACAAGTCCAGATGTTTATGCATTTGAGCCTGTACAGTTAGGGGACTGAGCAGTACTACTGTTATGTGTGGAAGACCTGCTAGTTTGGGGTAAAACAATACGTGTTTATGTGGATACTCGTCAAAACAGCCACTGTGACATAATGCAAAAGAAAAATCAATTTGGTACTTGCCTTTTTGCATGAGTGTGCACAGAAATCATCTATCACAGCGCGCGAGTACCACAATGAAATCTCTTTCTTTTTTCCCTCTTACAAACCTGTGTAGATAGACCTGAAAAATACATATATGTAATGCACGAAAATTTATTTTTCATCTTAAAATTATTTAATCATATACTGTCAAAGAGTAAGAAATGATGCGTTAGTTTATAGCTCAAGCTGCGAGGTTTCTCTGAACAACAGTGCATGTACAGCCAGCTAATGAGCTATGTAAAATGGGTCTGTATAAAAGGTGTTTTATTGTGCATGAACTGGTTTTGAGGACTGCGTACATGGCCTTGTTTAAAGATCTGGTGAGATCGCATCTGTAAACAGCGTCATATGGGGTTGCGTGGTGTTTTGACGCGAGTGACGAGGCCGTAAAGGAAAGATTGTGCGGAAAGCCCTTATATGGAGATGGTCTGGGCATGTTTTATGCAAATGACTAACCTTGTGCATTAGAACGAGATTTTAAACAAATTCATGTCTTTATGCACGTGTTGTGAAATAAGCGTAAAGTTTTGATGAAGAGTTTGAATATGTGTATAATAAATACAAGTAATCTGCACAATTATTAGTGAATGAGACCCAATGTCTGGGATAAACTTTGTGATGTAGACAGTTTTATGTTGCATAATAATCCAAATTTTGGTAAAAACCAAAAACATTTGTGTGTTATAATAACATTTCGGTGTTGAAAAAAGTAAAGAAATGCTTACTGTATATTACTTCACTGGCCAACGGAGCAAACCAACCCTGTGACGTCACAGTCACACACACACACACACACACACACACACACACACACACACACACACACATATATATATATATATATATATATATATATATATACGCACACACTGTTGAGGTCAAAAGTTTACACCCCCCTTTCAGAATTATTAAAAATGAGAAAATAATAGTTGAATTTATAAAAATGACCCCATTCAAACGTTTACATCCCCTTGAAGTTTCAAATGTTCACTGATGACCCAGAAGGAAAAAACATGCATAAATAGCCAGGGGGTGAAAACTTTTGAACACAATGGAGATGTGTACATTTTTCTTATTTTTTGCCTTAACACATTTCCCACCATTCACTTTAATTTGGAATATGGAAAAGAGCAGTGTGAACATGCTGCTAAATGTCTCATTTTGTGTTCCACTAAAGAAAGAAAAATTTTAACAACATGGAAGTGAGTAAATAATGCCAGAATTTTCATTTTGGGAGAACTAGTCCTTTAGAGTAACATTTTCAGCTTTTACAGTGTATCAGTAACTATCAATCATTTCAAATCAATAAAGAAAACATGCACACATATTGGTCATACAGTAGGAAATAACAGTTTTCAGAAAGCACTCCTCCATCATATCCATCAAAATAAGGAATCCTTGATGGTGGGGTGTGATTGGTTGACTTGATTAGGTCTGTGCCCCCTCAAATAGGGGGACGAGCTATGATAGATGAGACAGAGCAGCCTCTAAATGTGCTTTGTCAATCATGCTGACGTCTAACAAGGAGCCAATTACCACATTCAGCCCCTGGCACGGGGCAGGATGTGATTAATAAGACATTACTGTATAGCCGTCAGCATCATGGGTTTCATAAAAAATGTCAGTAATAGGACTGAAATAGTGGCTGCTCTAAAGCACAAGAACAGGCGATAAGTTAAAGGCGGCAGTCATGGATAGAGGGATAGATAAGGTGCGGTCCGATATCACACAAGTGTTTTATCACACTCCTAATCCAGATAAAGCTTCAGACTCCCAGTCCTGTGATTGGGTTACAGTAGAGATGGAAGAGACGTTTTTCCATGCACTTAACACTAGGAATTTGAGAAGTGTGAGCTTATCAGGCTTGCATTAGAGAGGAAACTAATACATTGGAGGAAGATAACAGTGGAACGAGAGCTTCCTGGAATTTTCTAGAGATGAATGGAGACTATGGAAACACCAGCTCATCACAAATAATAAGAGGGTTTCTCCACAATTGGTCAGAATTAGCTTCCTTGCCACCTTGGTATCGAGAAACCCGTCTTTATATCATTGCAAAAAGGAATGTAATATATAATCGGTACCATAAATTTTGGTAATTGCCTGGTGTTTCATTTTTATTTTTAATATTATGTTTAGCAGTTATATTGCTATGTTGCTTAAATTCACTTGTTGCCTCTAAAACTATTTTTAAATTATTTAATAAATTTTTAAATAGTGTAGAATTGGCCATTTGTCAGTTTTGTCATATTAAAATGAATAAAACTAAATGTTAGTTTTTAATATTACTTTTTTATTCCGTATCTTGAAATGAATATTGAAATGAATAATGTCTTTCAATTATATTGTTGTGATGCCTAAGTTAACTTGAAGCATTAAAACAATTATACTAATTGATTTATCACAAAATAGTACAGAATTGGCTATTCGTCAGTTACATCATAATTATTGCCAGAACAGCAAAATCAGTACATCCTTAATCTTAAAGGAACAGTTCACCCATAAATGAACTTTCATAAAATTTATAGATGAAAGTTCAAAACTTTCTTTCTTCCGAGAAACACAAAATGATAAATTAGAAAATCTATTGAGCGAAAAACTATAAGTGAATAACTATTGCAATTTCATATAGTTTATGAGTTGTATGAAGTACTTTTATGGTTCTTTTGTGTCTTTTTTCCTTAAAAGCTTCAGTCGTGATTCTTTTTATTTGCACAAAAAAAAAAAAAAAAAACATTGGTCACTATATTCTTAAAAGCATTCTTTTCTTTTTTTTTTTTTGTATTCCACAAAAGAAAGAATGCAGGTTTGAAATGACAAAGGTGAACAAATGGCATTATTTTATTTTTGGGTGAACTATCCCTTTAAGATGTACTAATTCCATTTAAAAAAATTCTCATATTTCTCTGCTGCACAGAGAGCAACACATTTTTATGTCTGGATTTCAACAGCAGAAAAATAGGAGATTTTGCTATGAAAAAGCACCATGAATGTTTTACAAGTGTCCTATATGTCCAAGTAAAAAGTGTAGCACTGGCTTGGGTATTTTTTATTCCTACATTTTTTTTTCCTCAGAACCTCCGAAAACACCCCCCTGCGTCCACTTGTATTTTACTCCCCAGGCAACCGAAGCATACCAAAGTGTTTTTAAGTCAGCAGACACTCATAACACATGGCTCGCGTTGGTTACAGCCTCTCAGGTACCCTGTAAAACCGCTGTGAATACTTCTATTTATTCAATGGTCTTTCCACTAACCTTGTTGTCCCTCAGAGTGTCAATGCCATTGACATGCCTTGACCATTCCAACTTTTTCCCTTAACCCCCTCTGCGCTGTTCTCTTCCTCTCAAACACACACTACCACATGTGTTACATGTTTGCTTTGTGCGCAATGGGACTGGAGCTGTTCAGGTGCTGAAATTGAAACAAGCTACTAACAACTCTAACAGCTTTGCACCCTCTAATCTTTTTTAAGGTTGTGAAGCTTTGTTTTCTGTCAGTTTCTGAACTGACAGATTAGCATCTGCTATGGTGTTAATGATGTCAGTAAGAAAAAGACGAATCAAGCATATCTACACGCTTAAAAATATAGCATCAAAAAGGCGGGTTTCACAGCCATGCCTTAGAAGAACCATTTTGGGTTCCCAAAAGAACCTTTCAATGAAAAGTTCTTAAAGAACCATTTATTTTTATTATTATGAAGGACAGTTTAATTATCTAAAGAACATTTTCGACTGCAATTAACCAGGATTTATGGATGTTCTTCATGGAAACATATGCCAATAAGGAACCTTTATTTTTAAGAGTGTACGTTTGAATCTACATCTCTTTTTCACATAAACCAAGCTGTTAAACTTTTCAGGAAAGCATCATATATCAAAAAGTGCTTCCTCCAAACATGTAGGAATGCATTAATCTTTCCATGAGCAATACCAATCAGCCTGTCGCTTGCTTCCCATCGGACCATATCACCACATACCAGAGGAACATGCATAATTAAATGCCTTTTTCCTGAAAGGTTTGCATGCTCTGACACACACACACACAAAGTGACATGAGGTCGAAAGTGCTACTTTCATTCCCATGCTGATGTACCGCCACACCACTGAGATGAACACAGAGTCCCGTCCTTCCAGTTAACTCCATTAAAGTAACGTGTGTTGAGGTCCAGTTAAGAGGAAAACAAATGCCAATGAATGAATAATCACTAAGGGGCTGAAACGTGATCTATCTGTAATCTTCACTTATTAGACTTTTTTTTCTTTTAATTAAAACGTCATATGAGGTTTAGACATGCATGATTAATGGACAGTTACTCTTATTATTAAAAATAAAGGTTTTTCAATGGCGCTTTGCTAGGCTGAGTAAAGATCCTCCTTCTAATTAGCTGTATAAGCTTCTTGAGTTGAATATAACGGAATGGATTAATATCTTTATATCTTTAAATTTTTGATGGTTTGGTTCTTCAGTTCAGTACAATAGTTTCTGGGTTCTTAAAAAGCACATGTACATGTTGATAATTTATAGCTGCAGAACAACAAGGGGCTTTTAACTTAAAACATTCTCCTGATGCAGCAAACCCGTTTTTGATTTTAAATGAAACCTTTATTTTTAAGAGAGTGAATGGGAAAAAGCAACAGGGCAGGCACGAGTATAAGAACACAGTCTTTAACTACAAAGCACAAGACAAAATGCTTTCTTTTGGAGTCAAATCACTGTTGATCTTCAATGTCTTGAACAACCGCACCTGGAACGCCCGTTTACATGAGGCGTGGAAAGGTAATTAAATAATTTGTGGTCAAGTTATGCGAATTACAAATTGAATGTGCGATATGCATTCCTTTAAAACAGAAAGCAAAAACAATGTCTGTAATAGGTAAACTGTGCAGTTTAGAGTGAAATATTCGTATAAATTTGGATAAAGCCGTCGAGCTATCGATTAATGGACAAACTGGAGGTGTCAGAAATAAAACCAATTAGACAGAAAGAAAAAAAAAACACCTGAGCGATTATATAGAAACGCGGGTCATATTATACAGAACGGTAAGTTTTTAAACCTGCCTCTGTTGATTTTCTCCAGATATGCTGAGAAAATACCTGTACATGGATGATGATTAGACTCATTTTGGTTCATGCAACATGCGAGCGCCAAAAAATAACCCACCTTGATAGTTTTCCAGACAGAAAACATCCAGTGAATGAATCCGGTCTTTACTGATCAGATCATGTCCCAGAAATGTTACTCCACAGCAAGTGACTGAATGCAACGCACAGGTTCTCCTACCCGTCTGTCAAATGCTCATCGGCCAGCTGAACATACTTTACTGATAAGAACTCCAGCTTTTGTCAATAAAAGTCATTGTAATGACACTCAGCCGGTAAAATGCGAGTTATTACAGCCAAAGCTCCAGTTAAATTCAGTTGCTGCCAGCGCTTACCTATCCCGCCCGGGAGAGAACAACTAACCTGCTGAAAGCGATCATCTCCAAATGTAAGTTTGAGGGAATGAAGCGTATTCAAGCCGCGCACTTGAGCTCTCCGCTGGGTCCTAAAGGACCCTCAGCCGCGAGAAGATTTGGACATCTGCTTAACCTGTCAGATACCTGTACATACAGATTGTCTCAAGACCTAGTGAACTGTCTACCTAGACAACATGTTGTCGCATTATGGGAAACACTGTTAAATTCTATGTGTCTTTAGAAAAAAATAATCACTTATTAATTTAGATAAACATATCCAGTAAGCATGAAGACTTTTAATCTCAATTTGTTTAATAAATAACAAAAAAATAAAATAATGCATCAAATCAAGTGACAGTGACAAATAATGAATCAAATTAAGTGACAGTAAGACATCTTATGTAAAGCAGATGTTTTTGAATAGTGTTTGACTATTACTGACCTTTTTGCTTTCTTACAGAAATATCTAAACAAATGTTGTTTTCCATTGACTTCTTAGGATTGATGACGAGGACTATATAGTCTCCTTCCTCGCAAGTGTTTTCAGCATTGATCAGACCGCCCGCACGTTAAATGAGCAGCAGTGATGGTTCCACATGAGCAGGTAGCCTGTGTTCAGTTTTTAGTGAAAATTACCTTAAGGTTAAAACATTTATTTTATCGTTGTAACATTATCTTATCAATAGTTTTGATGTTTAGAGGCTATTAGTACGACACTGACACTTTAACACAAAGTTTGGACAACTTACACAAACGCTGTAACAACCTTCCGCAGTTTATCGTGCTTGTTCTCTTCATACTCCCTTCATTATATTGCAGTTCAGTGCAATATAATCTCAAATCTTTTAGGTCAAAATACACAGGCACACCAAAAACTGTCATTTATTCTCCCTCATATCGTTTTACTTAGGCCTATGCTAAATACTGAATGAGAACTGGGGCTGTCAGACTCCAAAAATGTCAAAATGTTCTATATATGAGCCATATGATAGCTATTAAATCTCTCATTTTTAAATTTACCCCAAATTCTTGTGCCCAAGTATGACCGATTTGAATGTACTAGATTTGAAAGCTGTCACAGGACATCAGAAAACTTTGAATGAATGAATCATATGGACATTTATGGTTCACTTTTATTGCATTGAAAATCAAAGAAAATGCAGTCTTTTTGATGCATCCTAGATTGGGTTTAGGGTTGCAGTTAGCCTTAGAAAAAATGCTTTGCTAGGAACAGTCTGAATTAGATTAATTTTAGAATCTATTGATTCTTCTCAACGGGAGTAGAAGTTGTACATTTTCATACGAGCGAACTCGCATTGCATCATATGATTTTGCCATCTGTTTAACTACAAATCATTACAAGTTCAGCATGAGTTCACCAGCTTGGATTTGTGTTTTCAATTTTCAGGGTGTGGTTTCTACACCAAAAAGAGTGAGCTGACCGCAAAGGTTAAAGGGATAGTTTAACCCAAAATGAAAATTCTGTCATCATTTATTCAAGCTCGTGTTGTTGCAAAACTGTTTCTGTGGAACATAAAAGAATATATGTTTGAGAACTATTTACAAAATATCATCTTTTGCAGAAGATCTACATAAGAAGACAGGTTTGGAATGACGTGAGGGTGAGTACATCATACATTGTTTTAATTTTTGGGTAAACTATCACTTTAATTTGAATTGCCTATAGTGTTTCCTGTGACACTGATAATTTCATATTTAGTGTTCATTAATATATGATGCTAAAGTGGGTAAATGTGTTTATAAGAAAGTGTGAGGGAGACAGAAACAACTGTGTTGTGGCCTGCCTAAAGACAACTGATATGTACATTTAAAAGAACAGACTGTAGTGTAAGTGGAGAACGATTGTAAAGGCTTTATCTTCACAATACAAATGACTTTAAAATGCATGTCTTTGCTGATAGAGATTCTGCGCGATTGTGATCTTGCGTGTGACTCAACAAGCACACATTGTTATTGATTACCTAAGCCATTTATATGCAACAAAGCCCTATAAACCCATTAAAAAGTTGCAAGGCAATTTCCATTCTGATGAAGGGGATTTCGCAGCAGCCAAGTCCTGAATAGCTATTAACATTTGACTGAAGCACACAACTTAGTGAGTGTTGGAAGGTGAAGCCTTTGCTTGCAGTCAGCGTTGTGCTGTACTTGACATTTCTATTAAATCTTTGATCACTGAATCAGCTTAACCACTACACTAGCTACCGGTCAGCCACATGAGCCCAAGCCTTGCATTTGTGTGGTTTGCTTCGATTGGATCAATAACGGGCTCTATGGATGCTGTCAGCATCAGTGGTTTGCTGCTAACTGATAGCCGAGTCTCTTCTGATTTATCCCAACTGGATTACCATACTAAGCGACAAGTTTAGCATGATGTTTGGTTGGTTGTGGGGTTGTTTTGTTGACTTGCGCATGCATCACTTACCGTAATTCCCCGTTCTTGGCCTGACACCTGTTATGGGGGACTGGAAAGTTTTGAGTCCTGTTTGGCTGGTGGGTCTATTGATGGCTTCAAAGAGAAGCCCACCTGCCATGGCTTTTATCATTTACAACCTCCCACACATGTAAGCAACACAGAGTGCAGTTGAGACATCTGGGAGCTGAATTGTTCTTGTTGCTTCACTATGAAAACTTCATGAAAACATATCACTGTATCAAACAATGCAGAAACACTACTGTGCCACCATTCCCTTCCCCCAGCAACTGTCTTTATATTGGTGACTAACGCTGTCAGTTATATGATGTAGTAGTAGTAGTAGTAGTAGTGTATAAGGATTCCTCATGTGTTCTTCTACTAGGGCACTGGAAGTATGCACTCTGATTATATTCTCCTTTTCCTATATTCAATTTAAATTAGGTAAGAAATATATTTTTTAAGGTTGTAACCAGGGTCCAAACACTCACCAACCACCAAATGCTAGTAAAACATTTGTAAAAACTAATTTGAGAGAGTGAAGTAAATAAAAAGTAAACAAAATAATGTTGCTCATTAGTGGCTATAAAGTGAAAAATACTAAATTATATTAAACTCATAAGAAATAATATCAAACTGTAAGAATGAAAGTCAAACGCTAACTTATGTCAGTGATTCAAATTATAGACGCGACGTTATGTACAGTACAAAGCAGTCTCTTACAAAATGTAGTTTAGTTATTATTTATATACTATTATAGTGTTTTTACTAATATTTTGAATTGGCTTTTATTTTTACATTTTGATGTTATTTTAATTAATTAAATATTTAGCAGTTTAGTTTTGTTTGTTCTTGTCATTTCATTGGTTTGTAATATTTCTAAAAAAGTTTACATTTATTTATTATAAATTATTTTATTTCAGTTTTACCTTTGTTTCATCTCAATTCGTAATTTTAGTACTTCAACTTATTTCAGTAGTTGCCAACACAACTTTTCATGTTCATTTAGTTTATAATTTTTAACTGTTAATTTTCTATTAAATGATATTATTTTATTCCATCCTATTTCAGATAAGTTTCTTTCTTCCTCTCCCACCAGAACTAGAGATTTCTATAGAAGCCTGTTTCACGTTTCAGCCACTGACTAAAAAACATAACATTACCAGCACAAAACAGACTTTTTTTTGTACGGTTTTTTTTTTTTTTTAATGCTAAAACATTTTTTGCTAAACCTACCTTTTTATTATTTTATCAACAATCAATGTAGATTTTAAGCCCCCTTAACTTGCCTCCAAACCTAAACCTACCCATTTTATAGCAAATATGCATTTTTGTCATTTTATCAATAAGCGATTTTAGTAACAATATAGCATTTAAAATATTTAGTCACTCCTACCTCTAAACATAACCATAACTATTTCTGTACAACATAAAAAACATGACAGACAGATAAGTGCAATTACAATCACTTATTTATTGCAAAAATGTCAAAAGTAGTACTGAAAGTAATCCAAATGACAATGCCTTGCAGCCACAGTTCTCTCTGGTGGAATACAGTAGGTTTGTGTGAGTTGCAGAGCAGAATTCAAGATGTTAATCGCTGAAAATATTATCCATATTATTTTTCCGATCCACTCCGTGAAAGCATGTGCGCATCATTCAAACACACCTCACCATAAACACGGCATGTCGCAACCTGTGAGGAATGCAGGCGAGAGCCAATGAGCGTTCGATGGACCATTTTTCTCACATGTTCGGGTTTCTCATAGCGGAAGTCATCATAGTTGGGTAAATTCCAAGAGCACTGAATGGGAGAGTACCACAAATATAATTCCCAATTGCTCAAATAGCAAAAGAAAAACTCCACAATAGTTTTTTCACAACTTTCAATCAAAGTAAAAAAAAAAAAAAATGAGGGAGACTGATATCGGCAGTCAGATGAGAGAAATCACACAGAACAGAAAGAAATGTTGTCATTTCATATTAAAGGGGTCATCTGTTGCTAAGTTCACTTTTACATGCTGTTTGAACATTAATGTGTGTTGGCAGTGTATGTACACATCTACCCTATAATGATAAAAATCCATGCAATGATTAATTAATTAATCTGTAAAAATAATATCCCCTTTTTCAAATCGAGCCATTCTCAGATGCCCGTCATTGTTGCGTCACACCCACAGATGCCGCTCCCACGATAGTTGATTGACATGAGCGTCTTACCTAAGATCAGTTGTAGCAGTCCAACCTCCATGTTTTGATGCCGGAGCAGGGATGTAAGTTAGACGAGAACTGAATGATTGAGGTGTTGTGTTGTGTAGTGGTCGTCATTTACTCCTGACATCTGAGCTGCTGAAGATGCAGTGGATTACGTTTGTTTGTGAAGGGGATGCACCTCCTGATCTACATATAACCAGAATGGGATGATTTTTGCAGAGCTCATTTTGACAAGGTAAAAAGGGTGTTGTTTTACAAAACCATTGAGAATTTTTAATCTAAGTATATTAGAGACTTTTCATTAAGACCCTAAAGAATCACATCAACTTGTGGAAAATGGGCATCCGATGACCCCTTTAAGTAAATGAGTAAACAATTTAATATTGCAACTGAACACACAAGGCCATTGATATGACCACTAAAAACAAAAATAAAATTAATGGCGTGACTTTAGTAGTCATGAGGAGTAATTTTTAGGTATCATCAATACGTCAGTATTGTACGCTTAAATGCTGAAAATGGGTAAGTATTTGTATGTTTAGATGCTGTAAAAACGTCACTTGTACGTTTTAGTCCCTGTAAAAACTTAAGTAAATGTACGTTTTGTAGAACCACATTTTACGTAAAATACATACGAATTATCATGAGATCACATTGTATTGTGACTCTTTATCTTACAATTTTGACATTTTCTCAGAATTTCCTGATATAAACTCGCAGTTGCGAGTTATAAAGTCAGAACTGCATGATATAAAGTCAAAATTCTGACTTTTTTTTTGCAAATGTGTTATAAAGTCCAATTATCTGGGGAAAAAATACTTTTTTGTGACTCTTTTTTTCTCAGAATTGAGAATTTTTATCTTGCAATTGTGACTTTTATCTCAGAATTGCGAGGTTGTATCTCACAGTTCTGACTTAACTCACAATTGTGTTATGAAGTCAGAACTGTGAGATATAAACTCGCAATTCTGAGAAAAAGTCACAATTGCGGGATAAAAATTCTCAATTCTGAGAAAAAAGTCACAATTGCAAGTTTATATCTCACAAATCTAACTTATAAACTTGCAACTGTAAAAAAAAAAAAATTTCTCTTAATTCAATTGTTTATATAAACATTAATGGTTCTACTAATACAGATGTGTTCACTCTTTACTTCTTAGTTTGTGGCATTTATAAATATAATGTGCTATCAAAGAGGAAGTAGGTCCTTCACCAAGTAATATTATTAATTTGTCATTTTCATGGAATGACTGAAACTCAGGAATAATCTGCTGTATTTGACTGTACAGTGAGTCTCTTAAGGACGTATATTTGTCACAGTGGAGGAGGAAATGCTCCTCTGTCTCAGCTGCTGGTGATCTACATTCATTACAGATTCGCTCTTCTTTAGGTAACCGTGTCTTTTTATGTCGTCCTCTTTCTATGGCCAGCTGGTGGTCACTCAGTCTGTATTTCGTCAGTAAATGGCTGTGTGTTAAATTCCTGACTGAGACCAGATAGTCAGCCAGACTGTACTCTCTGTTGAGTTTCAGATAACATTGGAGACGACTTTGGTCTTTAGTTTGTTCTTTCCAATGTTGTATGTATGTCTCCTTCTCTTCATTCATAATTTCTTTGATTCTTCCATATTTTTCAAGTTTGGTGATACTGAGTGCTTTGTTAGTCAAATCTGACACCATTACACAAAGATGACTTTTTTTTAGCACTAACTTTTCTTTAAAATGAAGAGAATCTTAAAAACTAGAGTTTAAGTGGATCCAGAACTTTAAAACTTTTAAAACTTTTTTTTTTTTTTTTAATGATTAGAGTTAGGGGGAGACGGCCTAGCTCTGCTCTGCAGGGGTTATTAGGCGTGTTTCTGTGGACATGAAGGATATTTCTGCAGAACTCTACATGCAGAGTTTCTAAAAGGTGTTTGTGCCAATCTTTATGACTGTAGTTACTTGTTGGGCAATAGGCAGTATGACACTATCAAAAATCTTTGTCCAAAATCTAATAGGGATGTTTACTTTGAATAATTTCGTTCGTATGGCATGCAGTGCCCTGCGGGCTTTTACAAGTAGTGTTTTATTGCCAAATTGAAATTTCCAATGGGAGTTAAAACTAGACAAAGATAATTGTATTGTAAAGCATGTTGAAGTGTGGTGTTGTTTAAAGTAAATATATGTTTTTTTTCCCGAAATATCATAATCTTAGTTTTTTGGATGTTGACTTCTAAGGTCCAATCATGGCAGTATTTAATTAGAATGTCAAGGTTGTTCTGGAGACCTTCTGGTGTTTTAGACAAAATTAGCAAGTCGTCTGCATAAAGTAAATATTTGACTTCTGTGTCGAATAATTGTAGTCCTGGACTGTTTGATTGGTCCAGTAGATCTGCCAATTCATTGATATATATATATATTAAATATAGTCAGGCTGAGGCAGCAGCCCTGTCTCACTCCTCGCTGTTGAGAAAAATAGTCTGTTCTTTGTTGTCCAATTTTTACTGCACATTTATTTTGGTTATACATGTTTTTAATCAAGTCATATATTTTACCCCCAATGCCACTTTGAATGATTTTATAAAACAATCCATTATGCCAAATGGAGTCAAAAGCCTTCTTAAAATCTATGAAGCATGCAAATATTTTTCCATCTTTCTTTTGGTGTACATGTTCATTTATTAATGTGTGTGAATATGGTCAGTGGTTCGATGTTTAGGAAGGAATTTGAGATTTGCTGATGACATTGTGCTGCTTTAAGAAAGATGAAATTCGAGAGTTGATTATAGAACAAAATACTTTTCCCAAATTACTGGTTACACATATCCCTCTGTAGTTATTAGGATCTGTTTTGTCACTACTTTTAAAGATAGAGGAGATGAGCCCTGTGTTCTAGACCTCAAGGAAAATGCCTGAACTCAAAATCAAATTAAAAAGTTTGAGTAATGCATTTTGCAATTCAGGAGAGCTGTTTTTAAGCATCCCATTTTCTATGTTATCAGGGCCACAGGATTTCTTACATTTGAGGGATTTTCAGTTCTCTCTCTCTTTCTCTCTCTCTTTCTATCTATATGTCATCTATCTATCTATTAAATAATGCAAAACACAGTTGGCATTGACAGGTGTGTAAGAATAATTTGCATCCTTGTTTTAACTATGACATGTACTCAAGAGAAGTGATATGAGGATAAAAGTCTTCTTTTTTTCTTCTTTTTCATGCAGTGTAACTGATCTCGTTTTTAGAGCGGAATCAGAATAAAGTGGTTGCGAGCCGTCTGACTCTGTCTGGTGAAGAGCAGGCATCATGCCCGTCTCCCAGGCACCTGAGCCATATTGCCTGCTATGATGGATGGCATCATTCATTTTGACGAGCAGAACATTTTAGCACTCACATTCCACTAGATCCTTTCATTAGGGACTTGTTTTATGGCAGTAGCTTTATACCTCATGCTCAAGCCCAACTTTAGTTTCATTAGCTCTTAAAATTTTCTTTCAGTTGGTTTCAGGTTTTGTCACATGGCTTCTAGCAAACTCTAGGTGTTACTTAAGGTCAGGCTTTTTTTCACAAGCTTCCTTGCAGCCATTTTCTCACAAAGGCAAAATCTGCGAGGAGTGCTTCCATTTTGCTACAAGAAAGTTTTTAGAGATGTGCCAGTTCTTAATAACCTTTTTCGAGGTTTTTTCTCGTGACGGCGGGAGTGATCTGATCTTTTTTGATGATGATATTATCATTCAAAGCAGTTGAACACATGTAGTTTCTTTTTTTTTCTTTTCTTTTTTTTTTTTTTTTTTATTTGACAAAGCAGAATGAAAAATAATCAACATGGGGTAAATATTTCTGAAAGAACAAAACAAATGGCTACATTCTCATTTTTAAGAAGTCTTTTTTATTTTCACTTTCATTGTGAAACCAAAGCAGACAATTGAAACATGCAATTTCGTCTTCAAAGTGTCTATATCTCACTCAGACTCCGCAGCACTCATCATTTAAATGCCATGAACAATTGACCTTGAATGGGCATTACTATAAAAGAACCAAAGTACTTCAGACAATATAAGCATTATAATAGGTGGAATTAAGTAGATGTCACCAGCGTAAATAATGAATGAAGACACCACAGGGGAGGGCTAATTGTGGAGTGCATTTGCCGAAAAACAGTGGGTTTTTGCCTTGCTGCACACAGAATGGAAATTCAACAAGCCAATATTTAAACAGTGCCTATGAGGGCCATGAGTTGCGGTTTCATCTCAGTGAAATTAATCCTTGTATGTGATCTAATGATGTATGTGATGTAATCAAATGAGCATTTTTAGTAAACATAGCACCTATATAGATGCAAACTGTGGGAGATTGTAGGAAAATATCAGCAAAAATGTCTGGTAGTCTTAAAAAGGCATCCAGCTGTCATTTTAGAGACCAGTGAGAGAGATACATCATGTAGCTCACTAGGGTTAATAATTACAACACATGAGCATTTTTGTAAGACCTGCCCTAGGTCTTGGCCTGGATCAGTTACATTGCTACAGAATTAGATTATAATACATTACAGAGAACAACCTGCTACATGAGAGCTTATGATACTTTCATGGATCTCAGAAACCTCCAAAAATTGCACGTTTTTTATGTGTAAAACTATTTTGCACAACAGTTGAGGGAAATGCTGAAATGCAATACTACTGACACTAAAAGTGTCATTTATTAATTAATCTATTTTGTTCAAAGCTCTATGATGGCTCTGTGATTCTGACAGCAGTTTCCACTTTAGTTTCTTTAGCTTCTTTAATTTTGTACTGCATAAAATGTTCATATATTCACATTCATTTATAATGCGTATTGATTTGTCACTCTTATCACATTCAGATTGAATACAGTATATTTGACTTGTCAAGGATCATTTTATAGTAAAAACAAAGTGTCATGAAAAAGATTAATGCATTTACACCATAGATGAAAACTAACAATAGCTGTATCCCATCTTTTGAAGTCTGCAGTCCAAGACCAAATGCGTCATAGTGGCATGTCGAAGGCTATCCCATTTTGAGAGCTTCTTCAAATGTAGTCTTGTAATGTGTCCTTTATTTCCTGAGCCACAAAGGATAAAACAAATAGTTCCTTCATGGCCCAGACTATCCCGAGATTCAATGCGCTGGTGATGTCAGGAGCTTTTTGAGAGAAAAAAACTCTTAAATCTAAGTATTGGGTTTTAACTTACTTGGATATATAGCAATACAAATGTTATAAAAGAAACACTTTAAAGCTCTTCAAATGTTGTCTTCTTTCTAAGATGCAATTTTAGATGTATTACTTTTATTATATAAATTAATGGACCAAGGTGAACATATTTAGACAGACTGCGAACCCTGCAAACCCTGTGAACCCTGTTTTGTTTTCAGACAGTTGAATATAACTTGAATATATGGAAGCGTGTTTCCGCCACTGAATTAAAAATTTTAAAAAGGGTAATTGCGACTTTTTTTTTTTTTGCCGTAATGGCTAGTTTACATATTACAATTCAGACTTTTTTTTTTCTCAGAACTGCATGATATAAAGTTGCAGCTGTGAGTTATAAAGTCAGTACTGTGACCTCGCAATTGCAAAACTCAGAATTGCGAGTTACTAAGTCAGAATTGTGAGACATAAACTTGCAATTCTGAGAACATATCAGTTTTTCTCTCAGATTTGGATTTTATAACTCAGAATTTATAACAGAAAGTTTTTATCTCACGGTTCTGAGAAAAATTCAGAATTGCGAGATACAAACTCGTATTTGCGAGAAAAGTCAGAATTGGTTTGTGATTGGTTTGTGGAATTGCGAGCTCATATCATGCAATTCAAGGGAAAAAGTCAGAACTGTATTTTATAGTTCATAATTGCCAGTTTCAATCTCACAATTCTGAGAGAATTCTGAGTCTTTGTAAGGAACATATTTGTAATTTTAAGGAAAAAAAGACAGAATTGCAAGATACAAACTCACACTTGCAAGAAAAGTGTTTTATAACTCACAATTATTAGTTTAAATCTCATAATTATGAGTAAAAAAGTCAGAACTGCAGGATGTAAACTCACAATTGCAAGTTTTCATCTCGCAGTTCTGACTTTATTACTCTCAATTGCAAGTTTATATCTCACAATTCTGAGAAATGAATTCAGTTTATATCTTGCACTTTTGACAATATAACTCGCAATTAAGAATTAATATCATGCAATTCTAGAAAAAAAGTCAGAATTGCAAGTTTATATCTCGCAGTTCTGAGAAAAAGTCAGTGTAACACAGTTCGTAGAACGGGAAGGAGGAGGCGGGAACCAGCGAACATTTAAACACTTTAATTATAAAATAAACAAACACCAAAAGTAAAGTGGCAGCCCCTCACGGACAACTGGCGCATACAAAACACAAATTAAAGTCTTTCACTATCGTCGCTCCTCCTTTTATCCTTCCGGAGCTCCTCCGTTCCCATGGCTCTTGGCCCCGCCCGACTCGTTACAGTCAGAATAGCGTGAAAAAAGTCAGAATTGCATAGGTTTATCTCGCAGTTCTGAGAAATAAAGTCAGTTTATATCTCACATTTTTTACATTGTGTAGTGATAGTTGTTCATGAGTCCCTTGTTTGTCCTGAACAGTTAAACTGCCTGCTGTTCTTCAGAAAAATCCTTTAGGTCCCACATATTCTACGTTTTTTCAACATTTTTGTGTATTCGAACCCTTTCCAACAGACTGTATGATTTTGAGATCCATCTTTTCACACTGAGGACAACCGAGGGACTCATATGCAGCTTCAAATCCTCACTGATGCTCCAGAAGGAAAAACAATGCATTAAGAGCCAGGGGTGAAAACTTTTGAACAGAATGAAGATGTGTACTTTTTTTTTTCTTATTTTGCCTAAATATCATATTTTTTATTTTTTTTATTTAGTATTGCCCTACAGAAGGTACTTACAGTACATATTTCACAGAAGACAAAATAAGTTACATTTACCCTGATCTACAAATTCAAGTTTTCACCCCCATGCTTTTAATGCATACCTTTTTTATTCAGTGGCAGAAACGGGCTTCTGTAAACTTCCATAAAACTTCCATTAAAAAGGCCTCTACGAACATTTCTGGTGTTTATACTGGTCAACAGTCCCATTTAGCAGTGCTGTTATCGACTTTATTCTTCAAAGGATGCTAATAAAGATAGATTTTTACAAATTGCACTGAATTAAAAAGAATAGCAAAATCCACACGACAGCTTTAACCATAACAGCACAGCTAAAAAAAATAGCACTTGAATGACTTTCAAAAACATTAGGCTGACTTGCTCACATTAGGTTGTTGATGTCAGCCTTTAGGCTGAACCAAGCAGATACATTTAATCCAGAAGAAAAGATGATGTCGCCAAATTCATTCTCAAAAGAGCTGCTTTGACAACCCTCCATGTTCCAATTTAGAATAAATCAGGGATTAAACTCTGCTCTTTGATGCACTCACTTACCTCAAATTACATGCCTGTCTCTGTTGTCCTTTTTGTGTGTCCTTCAAAGAAAAAGATAAGCCAAACAAGCAGGTGTTCTCTAACTCACTGGGAGCTCTGCTTTCAAAAGAGCTTCTACGAGTATTTAGGCTGTATTTAGATGGTGATGTTGATAGCAATGTTTATTGGAAACATAGTAGTGAAAAGGGAAAATCTCAAGATAGTCTGCAACCTTAGGTTATACTATCATTTTATTTAGGAAGATGGTTGCTAGCTTGCAGCTTGTGGTTAATCAGTGATGAATGACTATAAACAGCCATGAATTGCTGCATATGATCTCATTTCATCCATACTTGATGTTTAAATGCGATCCTTGGATTCACACATCAGTGGATCCATCCTATCCTTTCCAAAGGAGCCCAGGGATATTAAACCAGCTCTGTAATAACACTCTATAGGTCCAGTGGGGAAATGAGTCTGACTCCGATCCAGTTCTCTCTGATGGATTGACAAGTTTTCCAGTGGGATTTTGCTGCCTTGGTGGTCTGCTGCTCTCTTTTTCATTTCGTCTAAGACTAGATGTGGGTAAATTTTCACCAGAGCTATCGATGTGCCTGATAGACAGAGATGAATGTGTCTCATTTTCTTATATCAGTGTGGGATGAGCTATAGTTTTACCACTCATCATGTCGATGAATCCTTTATATTGTCATACTCTTTTGATTTATGACATGTGTGAGAATATTTATTTATTTTTAAAATAAATGTATGCTTTTATTCAGCAATACATTTTTATTCAACACATTACAGTGTTACAAAGGATTTCTGTTTCAAATAAACGCTGTTCTGAACTTTCTATTAATCAAAAAATCCTTTAAAAAGTGTCATGGTTTCTATAAAGTAGCAATTGTTTTAAACATTAAATCAGAAATGTTCTTGAGCAGCAAATCTTTATATTAGAATGATTTCTGAAGGATCATGTGACACTAAAGACTGATGAAAATTGAGCTTTGCCATCGCAGGAATAAATTACATTTTCAAATAAATTAAGATAGAAGAAATTCACAATATTGTTTATTTACTATATTTTTGATCAAATACATTTCTAAAATATAAAAAAAATCATACCAACCCCAAGCTGAGTGGTAGTAGATTATGTGAAAAATAAATTCCAAAATGTTATCAAATTAATAATGTATCTGTGATTCTTGCTAAGCCAAGCATAACTACTTTTATAACTCATACTTGCGGTAGAGATTTAAACAGTTTGCTTTAATAAGTGTTAAGCATCTGCATGAGCTGTTTGAATTATACCTCAAATGAATAGACTTGGGCTATATTTGCCTAAGTCCATTGAGTAATCTGTCATAAATAATTTAACAATTTGAAATTTGAATTGCAAACTGTAAATAAAAGCCAAGAGACAAGTGGAACCTGGCATATAAATGATACGGCAATAGTTACCTTTCCTTTGTTGATTTCTCTTCAGCTAAACAACATTTTATAAATTGGCGAAACCAGCATCCTGGCTTCAATTATTTACATGCTTCCCTAAAGCATTGAAGTTCAAATTATAATATTTGCCTATTAAATTGCCTTATTTTGTTAAAAATGTAATTCTTCTCACGGCACAAGAGTTCTATTGTTAATCTTCAAACTGAACTCTATTCAGAATTGCAATGTTCACTCTAATAATTATCTTGTAGCCTCATGCTGACCTGTGTGTAACAAGGCTGTGACTGAGAGCTCTACAGAGATATAAACCAGTGGGGAATATTTAAATTCAGATCAACCGTAATTTAGAATTCTGATTAGGTCAACAGAACATGACCCTGAATATCATGACTGAATGAAATGTGTTTGTCACAGTACTAGGTTGTTCAAAATGGACTGCATTTTTTTTCTAATATCACAAATGCTGCACATATATGGCCCTCTGTCAGTGTTCAGCAATTAGCATTATCTGTTATAAAGGAAGACTTTGGTCTGTTTCTTACACAAAGCTATTATATGACTTCAGAAGAGTGTAATAGCACACAAGCAGTACAAACTATTTTCATGATATTAATAGTGTATAATATGCAGTCACATTAAGTAAAAAAACAAAAACAAAAAAAAAACAAATCCATTGATCATTGTCTATAGTGTAGCGATGCATGTATGGTCCCTCCCGCGAACAACAGTCACTGAACTGAACGAGCTGCACCTTTTTGTCTTTTTACAACAAGCCACAAAGTCACTTTCCAAAACCTTCACCCTTTCTGCTCCTCTCCGGTGGAATGAACTGCCAACCTCCACCTGAACTGCTGAAACCAATACAATTTTCAAGAAGCAGCTAAAGACACACCTTTTACGCAAGCACTTACCCACTCTACAAAAAAAAAAACGTATTCTTTATCTTCGTCGTATTTGTCATCAGCTCTAGCTTGTTTGCGAATATACGGTCGCTTTCTAATAAATGTGGTACAGCAAATATTGTTGACGCATATTGTTGACAATATTCTCTATTGTAAAGTCACTTTGCATAAAAGTTTCTGCTAAATTAATAGTTGTGTGGCTCACAGAGAAGTCACTTTCAAACCAAGTAGATTTCTCTTGGTCAACACGGCAAATTTGTTTGATTAATTTAAACAAAATAAATCTGCATGAGGAACTTTTTTGCTCACAAGCTTTAAAACTCCAACTGCTCAGATATCTTTTGCAATGTCTGGAATTCACACGTGAAATGTTGTCGAGTGTCCATTCTTTAACATCTGAAAAACCTTTCTGTTTCACAAAAGGTTCTTTGTGATGAAAGAAGGTTCTTTAGATTATAAAAAGGTAAGAGATGGTTCTTTAAAGATCCTTTGACTGAATGGTTCTTTGTAGAACCAAAAATGGTTCTTCTATAGCATTCTTAATTCCCAGGGTTCCCTTTAAAAATGTCTCCTTTTGTGTTCTGTGTAAAGAATAGAGTCATACAGGTTTGAAACAACATGAATGTGAGGAAATGAAGGATCTAGCCTTTTATGGATAACAGGAAATTCCTGCTCTTTAAATGGCACTATTAAAAAGTCAAACGCAATGCAGAATTGTATGCATAATGTGTTAGATTTTTTGATTTTTAAATAAAATGTAGTAAATGTAGTGGAAATGTGTTTTATTAATAGATGGCATCTCTTTCCTATTAACAAATGACCTATTATCAAACAATCCTTATAATTTCTTTGTTTTAAATTTCTTCTTTCTTTATTCATTGTGGCAAGCCCATTACACAATTTTTTCACACAATTATCCATTGTCACTGAACAAATGCTTGGTTTCTCATTGCTCCTGAACAGTGGGAAAAACAGCTCCCACGACTTCCTCCTAAAACTCCTAAAAGTGTGATTCATCCACAGTATGTCTGTAGAGGAGTGGCGATGCTGTGAGCAAAGAGAGGGAGAGAGACAGAGAGGATGAGATCAAGGTCATCTCTGTCTAAAACGAATGAATCATGCATGTCCAGGCAACAGCAGGATGACTGCAGCACCTGACTTTCACATCCTGATGAAACCGAAGAAATGAGACGGGTGACATTTCATTGGTCATGGCAATGGCACATACTCGTCTGATGAAATTAAAAAGAAGCGCTACTTAAACGAGAGGGAAGTTTCAGCGCAATTAACCTTTGAATTACACAAAGAGTATATGTCATTTAACCATTTTAGGCAGCATGTTAAATTCAAAACCACATAATACCTTGCTGAAAAGTAGAAATGTATGATATTTGTGTGTTTTTTTTATTCAATAACAAGTAATATTAACACCAATTTTACTTATATTAATACTGATACTGGTACCTATAGGATACAATGTGTAACTACACTGTAAAAAATCAACAAAAAAATTCACCTTCAACATAAAAACTTTAAATCAGTTGCTACAGTCGGCTGTACAAATATTTCAACTTAAATTATATTAAACTGACTTAAAATCAAGCTGAATCTCTTATAAAAAATAAAATTGAAATTGGTTAATTTAATGAGAAACTGTTTAACATTAAAAAGCTATTCTTTTCTTTCTCTTTTTCCTCTTCTATGCAATTTTTTCCACAAAGGATGATATACGTGAATTTCCATGTTAAATAAATAATAGAATTACCAGTAGATTTAAAAAAAAAAATCCATAATTTTGTGGATCAATTTTCTTAATATAGTATTGGAAGTTTAATATTTCATCATCCATATTTCAGATTATCCGCTCATCCCTGCTAAAATAGATAATGGATGAACAAAATCCAGCAGAATCTGCCTTTTGTATGTTTTATAAATCTATATTCAGTTCCTTCCTTCCTGAATAAGTGCAGAATAACAGCAAATATTCTTTCAATGGCTAAAGTCATAAAGGATGTTTATGCTGCAGGGTCCTTTCGTGAGTGACAGCAGTACTTTTGCTTTACCTAACCCAATAAAGTTCAGCTTAACTCATGGGGACACATTCTAGGCCTGTCACAGCGAACACAGGAGTCGAGGGGAGGGGGGACAGGGGACAGAGAACCCGCCGGATGGAAAGAGCGTGTTACAGCCAAGCAGGAGCTAGCGGCTGGTGAAAGGTGCACACCGTCTGAGATCATGAATTGGCTCCAGATGGGACCTGGCAGCCGGAAAAGGCGGAAGCGAATTGTATCGACAGGCTGTGCTGGCCAGGCCCCGAACAAGGCCATTAGTGATGCTGTACAGTCACCTGGGAGAGCTCTCTCACACTGAGATTTCACTTTAGCTAAGTGTTGATTTGAACTCTCCAGCCAGGTTGAGTGCAATGGGAAGTACGCTCAAACTGTTCAGGCCATTGCCTGTATTGTTCAAGTAACAATGGAGCCTTTCTTAGAAAAATGTTGGGATATATAGCCAGTAGTTTTCTTTTCAGAACGATATGAGCCTGACCGTACTGATAAGTGTTTATTAGCACCCTACCGCAGCACTCTCCACACTTTCACGCATTAATTACATGAGTCATCTTTTTTATTTTCTGTGATGGAGCAGTCACCAACCTCTTCAAAATATTAGATAATGCTATCAAGAGCTTATTGTGATGTTGTCTCATCTGGCTCATCTCTGTCTGGCTCGTTCCTGATTTATTAAGTGAAAAACAGATTAATACAATTAGAGTTATATTAAAAAAAGTCTTGGCTCTTCCAAGCTTTATAATGGCAGTGAATAGGTGTTGAGATTTTAGTCCAATGTCCAATAAAGTGCATCAATCCATCATTAAAATTAACCCATACAGCTCCAGGGGTTAATATAGGCCTTCTGAAGCAAACTGATGTGTCTACAAAATGCTAGGTTAAAAACAACTTGGGTTATTTGGCAACTCAGTGCTGGGTTGGACAGAACACATGCTGGGCTATTTAGACCCAGCTGGTTGGGTTAACTGTTTTTACCAAACATGCTGGGTTATTTTATTTATGTCAACTATTGTTTACTAGAGGCAACAGCAATACTCAAAAGATGAACATTTATTATTAAGCAAGAACACATTGACAAATTTAATTTATTTGGGTGAATACAGCATAGTTTACAATATTACATACATTTGAACAAGCATTTTAGACATTAAAAATGTAACATTTAAAAGTAGAATTGTAATTTTAGTGTATTCACCCCTTCTCTGTAATTGCTTTTTACCGAAATAGCGCTAATTTTCATGCCAGTGTTTTGCCGAAATCTGAGCCGACGAAGGGCTGCTGTTTGCCTGGTTAACTGCGAACTTCACACCGCGGCCTCGCATTTCAATCTTAGCTGAAAGATGCTGTGACTGACTGCAAAAACTGCCTATAAACAAACAATACTGACATTAGAGAACATATTTTAAGATTTACAATGACGAATAAAATCCATTTATTTTATGCAAGGCAAAAGGCATTTCCATACTGCAAAACAACCGCTGCTAACGCAGCTGCCTGACATCTTGTCCTTATGTTGTGTAAAATAATAACATTTACAGCACAGTAAAGACGTTATAAATAAAATAAAATGTAAAAGAAGTGCAAATCGGCTGCACTGAGAACCACTCTCTCCTACAGAGGACTCAAAAAGCCTGTGCTCTGACTGACTGTAACTCAGCAGCTGGGTTGTTTCATCAGAGACAGGCTTAACCCAGAGGTTTGGTAGAAAAAATAAGCCAGCGTTATAAAATAACTCAGTAGCTTTACAGTAGTTACAGAAAAACTACCCAGCACCTGGGTAAAACATACTAAAAATAACCCTATAAAACGACCCACCGGGCTAAATCCAGCATTAGGGTTAAAAAGATAACCCAGCATCTTTTAGAATGTGTGTAAGAAAAATATCCACATTTCAAACTTTATAAACTGTAATCTCTAGCTTCCATTAACTCTCATACGCATGTTCACAAGAAAGTGGTGTTCCAGCGGATGATGTAGGTGTAGTGTAAGCTCCAGTGAGAATGTGTTAGTCTTGCGAGAGTTTTGTTTACAGCAAAGGAAAACCAGTCTCTGCTTGGATTATATAAAAATCTTCTGACATTTTTCTTTACAAGTCCTCATTTTGTACTTTTAATTTATGACTGGTGTTTTTGCTTTCTCTGCTACACCTACATCCTATGCCATCCACTGTACACTGTAAAAAACAATTTGTTGAGTCAACTTAAAATAATTTGTCACCTGGCTGTCTTAAAATTTTAAGTTTAATCAACTCAGAAAAGTTTATCTAACTTGAAATGTTAAGTTGTACTAAGTGACAACTTAGATATTTGAGTTGATTCAACTTAATTTAATAATTTTAAGGCAGCTGGGTTAATTACCTTGCTTTTATGTTTAACAAACACAAATATCTAAGTTGTCACTTAGTACAACTTAATATTTTAAGTTGACTAAACATTTGAGTTGACTGAACTTAAAATTTTAAGGCAGCAGGATAACAAATTATTTTTAGCTGACTCAACAAATTGTGTTTTTTGTTTTTTACAGTGTGCCACTCTCTCGTGAATGCACATATGACAGTTAGCGGAAGCTAAAGATTACAGTTTATGAAGCTTTAATTATTTATATTTTTCTTACACAAATGCATACATTTACTTCAGAAAGCATTTATTAACCCCCTGGAGCCATGTGGAGTAATTTTTATTGATGGATGGATCCACTTTATTGGACTTCAAAATCTCAACACTCATTCACCGCCATTATAACACTTGAAAGAACCAGGATATATTTATTTTATTTTTATTTATTTATTTTAAATCAGACTGTGTTCATCTGAAAGAAGAAACTCATATACACCTAGAATGGCTTGAGGGTGAGTAAACCATGGGGTCATTTTCAGTTTTGGGTGAACTATCACTGTAATCTTAATTCTTGTTCAGCGTTTATTATTACATTATTGAAATCAAAAGTTGTATCTTTTAATATTGTTTAATGTACCGGAGCTAACATAAACAGTGTTAACATTATGGAAGATTAATTAATGAATGTATTGCACATTATTAGTCAATGTTAGTTTAATAGGACCTTATTTTAAAGTGTTACCAACAACTTGTCTATACAGTATCAGCAGTCTATCCATGGCTGTACTCTGTAAAAGTTGTTGATTCTAACTAAAATGTATAAAATCATGTTTTATTCCCCCTTATTGACTCAATAAATGTGCTTACAGGAAGCCTTGCAATTGTACATGGGAGGCTCAAGAAGATGGCTGTTTATACCATTTTAAGGTAGCGGGGCTCATATTGTTTGTTCTGTAACTAGTTCCTGAGGGAGTGTGTATTTCTACTGACAGTCTCGTCCTGACAGCGGGCAGAAAGAGCATCTGTGGAAACGAGTGTGTTGGAGACACCTCAGCACTCAGTCTTCCACCTCCTCTTGTCTGGAAGAGCGTCTAAACAAGCTACAGCTCCTCTGGGGCAGGAATGTATGTATTTAAACCCAGCTGCAGCAGAAAGTGTGAGAAATCCACTTTCTTCTGTAACATTTCTTGGCTGCTGGCTTACACCTCGATGATCATGTAATTATATATATTCTTTTCTTGCTACATTACTTTGGAAACTTTTTACTGTGTTTTTTTTTTTTTTTTTTTTTTTGTAAATTAAATGTATATAATAATATTAAAATAATTATGTTTTGCCTTGAAGGTCAGTGTTTCTTTTTTCTATATATTTTGCAATATGTGTATGTGTATGATATTGATTCAATTTGAATTTGACATTGTGTCAGCTATATTTGTCCTCATCACATGGATAAGCATAGGCAGGTTTTAATTGTGCTGTGCTAAAGGATGGTAGGTCCATTTACAAGGTTAATAGCAACAATTTGGAAACCCTGGATGTACGATGCTTGTATTGTGAATCTATTATTACATGGTGACTGAGGATCACACTTAGGACAGGCTCATTTTTCAAAAGGGCCGACCATTTTCCTGTTGCTCTTTCACAGGCTGTTGATGAATTGAGTCTGACTACAGGCTATACCCTCTTTTAGCTGATGTAAATGAATCACTTCAGTAGCTGAACAGGTACATTTTCGACATTCCGCTGTTGAGAACAGTCCTAATCAAGCCCTCTCCTGGTTTCTTGGCTTGACGTCACCACATCAAAATTACTCTTCTAATGGAGAAGGACTTGTGATCAATAAATAATTTGACTTTTTTTAAATGCCTGTATCATATGTATAAGAGGTTATGCAATAGTTTTTTCAAAGGACTGATGTCAGAGCTTTTTCTGAACATGAATACATACATGAGGTCTTGTGTAAACTAGAGGCCAGCATGTAATATATGCTCATAATGTACTTCATGGAAATCTCAATAAATCTGACAGCAACACATTACAAAACTAAATAAAAAGTTAAGAAATATAACTGCATAAAAATAAGAACTGAAATAACATTAACGTATAAAGAATTAGTCACTCTGCATTATTGTCTGTTCACACCTATGCAATAAACCTAGCTCGACATTCATATTGTCCAGAATCGTATGGTCACAACCAAAATGCTGACATTTGGAAAATCAGCACAACTGCAAGGGTAACACAGCTCTGCAAACACTAGTTTATACAGAATAACAATTTTATGTTGAGTTACTCCAATTACGTTGTGGGTTATGTTGATATAAATAGCAGTTAAATTACAGTTATGAAGCCACAGCAGAACCATTATTTGAGTCTCCAAGCAACACATCGTAGTGGTGTTTTGTTCCTGAATGAATCAGTTTTTTGAAAATATTGGTTGAATAAATGATTCAGTGACAGCCACTTGTTTTGTTCCTGAATAAAATAATAACTTAAATGCATAGATTGAGTGACTAATTCAGTGACTCGTTTAGAAAAACAGCCACTTATTTTGTTCCTGAATTGAGTGACTGATTCCATGGGTCTTTTAAACAGACAGCCGCTTGTTTTGTTCCTGAATGAACCAATATTTTGAATGCATCGACTGAATAACTGATTCAGTGACTCATTTAGAAAGACAGCTGCTTGTTTTCTTCTTGAATAAATCAATAACTTCAATGCATCGATTAAGCGACTGATTCAATGACTCTTTTAAAAAGACAGTCACTTTGTTTGTTCCTAAATGAATCAGTATCTTAATGCATTGATTTAGTGACTGATTCAGTGACTAGTTTAGAAAGACAACCACTTATTTTGTTCCTGAATTAATCAATATCTTGAATGCACTGATTACAGTGACTGATTAAATTACTAATTTAAAAAGACAGCCACTTATTTTGTTCCTGAAAGAATCAATATCTTCAATGCATTGATTGAGTGACTGATTGAGTGACTCGTTTAGAAAAACAAATGCTTGTTTTGTTCCTGAATAAATCAATGTCTTGAATGCATCGACTGAATGACTGATTCAGTGACTCATTTAGAAAGAGAGCACTTGTTTTGTTCATGAATGAATCAATATCTTGAATGCATCAATTGAGTGACTGATTTAGTGACTTGTTTAAAGGAATACTATTATGTTTTTTTTCACTTTTTGAATTTTAGTCAGTGTGTGGTGTATATCTTTGGGCATAAAAAAGATCTACAAAGTTACAAATCTCAAAGTCCACTCCAAAGGAAGATATTTTGTGTAACACAAACACTAGTTTATACAGAATAACACATTTTATGTTGAGTTACTCCAATTACATTGTGTGTTATGTTGATAAAAACGGCAGTTGAATTACAGTTGTGAAGCCACAGCAGAACCATTATGTAAGTCTTAAAGCAACACATAGTAGTGGTGTTTTGTTCCTGAATGAATCAGTTTTTTGAACATATTGGTTGAATAAATGATTTAGTGACTCAGAAAGGCAGTTCACTAATTTTGTTCCTGAATTAATCAATGTTGAATTAATCATGTGAATGCCCTGACTGAACGATTAAGTGACTCATTTAGATAGACAACCACTTGGTTTGTTCCTGAATAAAATAATATCTTAAATGCATAGATTGAGTGACTAATTCAGTGACTCGTTTAGAAAGACAGCCACTTGTTTTGTTCCTGAATTGAGTGACTGATTCCATGGGTCGTTTAAACAGACAGCTGCTTGTTTTGTTCCTCAATGAATCAATAATTTAAATGCATTGACTGAGTGACTGATTCGGTGACTCGTTTAGAAAGACAGCTGTTTGTTTTCTTCTTAAATAAATCAATATCTTCAATGCATCGATTAAGTGACTGATTCAATGACTCTTTTTAAAAAGACAGTCAATTTGTTTGTTCCTAAATTAATCAGTATCTTAATGCATTGATTTAGTGACTGATTCAGTGACTAGTTTAGAAAGACAATGGCTTATTTTGTTCCTGAATAAATCAATATCTTGAATGCATCGACTGAATGACTGATTCAGTGACTCGTTTAGAAAGAGAGCACTTGTTTTGTTCATGAATGAATCAATATCTTGAATGCATCAATTGAGTGACTGATTTAGTGACTCGTTTAAAGGAATACTATTATGCTTTTTCACTTTTTGAATTTTAGTTAGTGTGTGGTGTGTATCTTTGGGCATAAAAAAGATCTACAAAGTTACAAATCTCAAAGTCCACTCCAAAGGAGTGTTTAACACGAACACTAGTTTATACAGAATAACAATTTTATGTTGAGTTACTCCAATTACGTTGTGTGTTATGTTGATAAAAACGGCAGTTAAATTACAGTTATGAAGCCATTATTCAGCCAGAACCATTATGTGAGTCTCCAAGCAACACATAGTAGTGGTGTTTTGTTCCTGAATGAATCAGTTTTTTTTAACATATTGGTTGAATAAATGTTTCAGTGACTCAGAAAGGCAGTTCACTTATTTTGTTCCTGAATTAATCAAAATTGTGAATGCCCTGACTGAACAATTAAGTGACTCATTTAGATAGACAGCCACTTGTTTTGTTCCTGAATGAAATAATATCTTAAATGCTTAAATGCAGTGTTTGTTTTCCGCATGCTATGATATCACAACGGGGTCCATTAGAATTGTTGGGGGGGGTGGTAGGGACGAGGTGGGGGATTAGCCAAACATTAGCAATGCAGCGCGGCAGGTATAAACACAAGCACTGACTAGAGCGGCCGCTTCAGAGTAGTAACGCGCCACAGTGTTCAGTATAGGGGGCCGAAACACATGCAGAGGCCGCGATCTACTCCGGTTGCCGCAACGAAACTTTGCAAAATAATTAAATAAACTAGCACGATAATATCATGTATCAGCGATCTCGCAGGCTGAGGATAGGACATAAATATATTACATTTTATTTGGTTGAATGAATGATTCATAAATTCACTCATAAAGACTTGTTGGCCCGAAGATATAATCTGCAAAAAAGTCAGTAAAAAAGCAACACTAATTCACAAGCTGACAGTCTTCCTGAAAGATCCACATGCAGGACAGTGATACAAAATAAGAAAAGTCCCAGTAGGCTACTGCTGGACTGTAATTTAGCACTTTTGCAACACTGCTCATCCAATATATTGCCCACATATTCATTTTTTCCCCTTTTGTCAAACCAAAGAGCATTGACCTATGAGTGTAAAAAAATGGATGTTGAATCATGGCAACATGATTTTTTTTCTGCTCAAACAATGATTCAGCACAATGATTCAACAGTATGAAATGCACATCGGTTGAAAACACACTCAACTCTCCTGAAAGGGGAGGGATCAACATCTTTTGGTGGTATGAAGCAATTGTTATTTTGTTCACATGGAACATGAAAACAGCTATTAAATTCTTACAATTGCAAAATGTTCTCTTGAATGCAAATGGCCTCCATAATTTTGTGGCTAGATGACTCAGTCTTCATTATTTTCTTCATCATAATTTCTTTATCAGATGTAAATGAGGCCCATTGAGACACTGCAATAAGAACTGAAAAATGACAACAATAAAATAAAACATATCAGTCTGTAAAGTTAAATAAAGTAATGGTAACACTTTGACATGCAGTATTCTCTTATTTTTAGTGAGTGTGAATAATATTAGATGGACCCTGGAGTTTTCAAGCTAAATTCATAAAAGAAGAGGAAAATATTACTTTGACAGCAATCATGCCTCCTTAAGATCAGGTCTCTGATCATTTTTAGCTTACATAGCATGAGGTAATGGATTCAAGTGTTTGGTATGAAGATAAGATAAGCTTGTACTTGAGCTCAGAGATCAAATGTGAAATTGGAACACTGTCACATTCTCTTTCAAGTCTGAGACTTCTGAGTGACTGAGGAACTGATAAAAGACATGCTACACAAAAAATGAGGGTTATCATAATGAATAAGCGGACATGCTAATACCATAGTGCTCAGAACAGGATTTAGCTGACAGAATGCTAGTTTTTCTGTGTTGAAAATATAGAAAAAATGACCTTTAAGTACTCTTGTGACCTGAGGGGGAGATCACGGCCTTGTCTACTTTGTTCTTTATTCAGTTCTTACATCAAATAGCTTTTTGATGTTTGTTTACAATAACCACTGTAGTCTTTTTTTTAGCACTTTAATCATTTTTAGCTTCAAAATCCAACCAAGGTATTATCACTGCAGCTAACACAGTAAAACAGTGATAGTTTGTGTGAAATAGTGGATTGTGATTAATTAAACAAGCATGGTATTTCAATATGCAACCAATCTGAATTCAGAACATAATCAATGAGATGTGTGCTAAATTATCAAAACGTCAGGAAGGAACATGTCACCATGTAAAAGTCTTGTAGTGTACTATGGACGACTGGTAGTGTAATACTTTACTTAAACTGAAAAGGAATATTTTCTACCAAATGGTAGCTTAGCTTAGTGATTTGATCTGTTTTGAAAGAAGCTTTGTTCATGAGTTATACTTCCATCACGCCCCTTCAGCAAGGCACTTAACCCCAGGTTATCCCAGAAATTTGTTCCTGAAATGCACTGTGTCACTTTCACAATGAAAGCATTTGCTAAATAACTTTATTTTGTCTTCAGTTTGTGGTTTTCAGTTCAAGTTCTTCCCAGCAATGCTTCCAAGAAATAGGTCTAAATAAGATTTACTTAGGGTACATTAGGGTACAACATTTATGGATTTTTTAATTACTTTTTCAAAGCTCAGCAGACTAAATGGAGTTCTTAGTTCTTGGGATACTTAAAAATAGACACAAATGATTCAGTAGTTGACATACTCCATCAGGACAGCATAGCTTGGATTATTTATTATTGGATGAATTGAATGAGAAATAACTGAGTTTATATTGAACTATTTGACTTAATTACAGCATTTGCAGATCTAAACATGTTTATTAAACACATTGTTGAAACATTAGGTGATGTATATAGGGTCTTAGCAAAAAGATTTAATTTGCTCTCATTTCACCTCACTGCTGTCTAGGAGGGGGAAATACATATTAAAAAGATCTCATTTGTGGCATTTCTTTGCCTGTGGGCGCTTGTTTTATTTTTTGGATCTATCAGATCAATAGCCTGCCTGACATCAGTCAATATCAAACACATGGAGTAAACATCCACCCTACTTACAACTGTGTAATTTAGCTTAAAGATTAGAGCTCTGTCATTTTCTCTCGCCTCTAAAGCCTCAAGGTATGAAAGTGATTCATACTGGTCAAGACCTTGTATGGGCAGAGTCATATCACTGAGACAGGTTGATCAATGATGACAATAGCCATTTGTATAAAGATTAGTTCAGACCAGAATTAAAATTTCCTTATAATTTACTCACCCCTATGTCATCCAAAATGTTCATGACTTTATTTATTTATTTATAAATTACGGTTTTTGAAGAACACATTCCAGCCCAAACTGTAGTTGCTTCAAAGGCCTCTAGATGATCCCAGCGGAATAAGGGTCTTATCTAGCGAAACGATCGCTCATTTTCTAAAAAAAAAAAAAAAAAAAAGGTAACACTTTACAATATGTGTGCACAAATATGCATTAATTGATTAACTAATGCAGAGATAATCATGAGTTAATATAAAACTCATGAAAAACTAAACCATTTATTAATAATTACTGCATCAGCAACAAATGAACATTCTATAAGATTAATAGATTAAGTAATCAATAAATTGTTATTAGTTAAAATGCGTCATAATGTCTTAATTCCCTAAGAACTTATTTTATTATCTAATAGTGTGAATTCATGTGTTAATTACCACAATGGGTTGAAGCCATGCATTTCAACTTCCAGCTGTCTGCTTTAACTAATCATTAGCTAATGATTTGCAAAGATATCATTATGCTATGACTTTACTTGTTGAGGCACAGAACTATTAGCTAATTGTTAAGTAATATGTCATTGTGGTTATGGATTTAGAATTAGTTAGTCAGTGTGCCTTAACAAGTAAAGTCATAACATAATGATATTTTTGCAAATCATTAGGTAATGAATAATTAAAGCAGACAACTGGAAGTTGAAATGAATGGCTCCAACTCATTGAGCCACATAACTAACTAACTAATTCTATATCCATAACCACAATGACATATTACTTAACAATTAGTTAATAGTTCTTTGCCTTAACAAGTAAAGTCATAACATAATAATACATTTGCAGATCATTAGCTAATGAGTAATTAAAGCAGACAACTGGAAGTTGCAGTACATAGCTTTGACCACTGTGGTAATTAACATATGAATCATATAAAATGTTCATTATTTGCTGCTGTAGTAATCATTAACAAATGGTTTAGTTCTTCATGCATTATAAATTAATTTGTGATTATCTGTGCATTAATTAAGCATGAATTAATGCATATTTGTGCACACGTATTGTAAAGTGTTACCAAAAAAATAATGAAATTTATATACTTTTGAACCACAAATGCTCCTGCTTGCACCAGCTCTGCAATGCACATCTGAGACTTCACGTGATGCATGACGTAGGCAGAAGTATCGACCCAACTTTTGTAAGTCAAACGCCCTTACTATAATAGATAGAACAAAGATGTCAGATGATTTTGAAGTTGGGGGAGTAATTGAGATGGAGATTTTGACCTACCCTACCTTTTTAAACCGAAGTACACAGATGAAGAACTAACCACACATGACCTTTCCAACGTAGTTACGTAATGTGTGAATTTGTAGATGCCCTTGCATAAAATAAATAGATATAAAACAGTTCAAGTATAAAACAATAGTCATTTGTGTGGAGAGTGGAAAGCCGCTTTGCAGGACATGGAGGCGCCAGCGCGATCACTTACATTTTTTTTTTTTCATTTGAAACAATTTAAAATATTCCGTCATTTTGCTGATAAAAGTAAGAATAATACATCATTCGGAACTGTAAAGGGTCTACTTTTTTGTGTGTGCACTCACAATATCAACAAAACGTTGCAAACGGTGCTTCTATAAAAGAAAGACAACAAACATGATGCACATTCTGTCGTCTCAACAGGAGCGCTTCACAAAAATGAACCGAAACTCAGCGAATACACACCTCACAGACATGAAACATATATCTATAGAAAATGAAATAAATCAAATCGAAAACGAAAACTCTTTCATTATGTAATCTGTAAAAATGCATTGCTCACTAAAGTCGCATCCAAAGAGGAGATGGCGAGTCAGGATCGGCAACTTCATCCTTGCGACACTGACTCAGAAAACGCTAGTTTATTAATAAATAATTCAAAAATCTCCTTACTATTTCACCCCGACACATTGTAATAACATGGTAACATGGTAATAACATTTGCCCGTGCTTTGCTGCAAGCTTTAGCCTATTGCGTGCGCTTGAACGCAGAACTGTTCCAGCTGCGCTGAAGACGCGCTCGCTGCTGCTGCTGACAGAGACAAAACGCCTTCCGAGCCGGTCTCGAAAGTGAAAGCAAAAGTGAAGTCTCACATTGTTTCCACCAACGCAAGATTTTTCATCACCATAATTGGTGAATGTCTAAAATATAGGCTAAAAATAAGGAGAAGCTTAAAACAGGCCCGAAGCCTGGCGCACTTCTGAGCTATGATGTGAGGGGTATAAAAGTGTAAATAAGTCGAGGCCCGTCGGGCTCGGGCTGAAATGCAGGGCTCTATCAACCAGTAGCCTAATTTCATTGCCAGTAACGGACGGTAAAATTCAAAAGTTATTCTTGACTGCACTGTATTGCTTTGGTGCGTGGCAATACGGTAGGGCATTGTTTTGATGCTTATCCGAAAAAGATTTTTTCTTTCGCTTTTTTTTTCTACCCATTTTTTTTTCTTGCCCCCCCCTGACTCAAGAGTCAAATGTCACCCATGATGGATGACATGGGGGTGATTAAATAATCAGGAAATTTTAATTCAGGAGTGAACTAATCCTTTAAATCAGGGGTGCCCACACTTTTTTGGCTTGTGAGCTACTTATAAAATGACCAAGTCAAAATGATCTACCTACTATAAAAATGCAAAACATATATTTATTTATGAATATATTGAGAATTCTTTATATGTTGGTGTAGCTTGCATAAGTACATGAAACCCATATTGCACAATACAACTACATACAAGTACATTTTTTGTCATTACTTTACTCTGATGATTTGCACTGAATGGAATCAGCCAGGGATGCATAGTCCGGACAGTAGCTGCTGATAGCCAACCTCAAGCACACTTCCAAATGATCATCAGTCATGGTGGAACGGTACTTGGACTTAATGATCTTCATGTGGGAAAAGGCTGACTCACATAAATAAGTGGAGCCGAATAATGCAGTCAAGGAGGTAGCACATTTCCTCATGTTGGGGTACTTTTCCTCTGTGAGTAAGTTCCAGAACTGTCCATGAGCTCTAGACTTCAGCTGAATGTCGGCTTGTAGTGTCAAAATCTCATCCTCCACTCCAGAAGAGTTCAGGTGAAACAGTGTTGCAATTTTTAATGCCAGTGAAACAACCTCAGCATCTTCCTGAAAAGGGTAGCACATGAATGTAGCGATTGGCTCGAGTAAAGCAAAGTCTTGAAAGCGTTTGTCAAACTCTGACAGACAATTGTCAATCTGCTCTTTGTAGCGTGCATTGTCAAGTTGCACACATGACTTCCCTTGCATCTCCAGCTCTGACGCGAGGTTCTGGAAGTTTGCCAAATCATGGCGCTGGAGCTTTGAGGAGAAATGTTGCATTTTTCGTTTGAAAGCATTAACTGAGCTGATCATATTGGTCACGGTTTTGTCTTTTCCTTGCAGCTCTAGATTAAGGTCATTCAACATGTTGGTCAGATCGGTTAAAAATGCCAAGTCTAGCAGCCACAGATTGTCATTTAGTTGGCTGTATTCTGCATGTTTAGCTACACGTAAAAACTCCTTAATCTCCGGACAGAGCTCTCGAAATCTTTGCAGGAATTTCCCTCGACTAAGCCATCTCACATCAGTGTGCAGCAACAACTCAGAGTGGTCACAGTCGGCGTTCTCCAGATGCGCACGGAATAGCCGTCTTTGAAGAGATCTGGCGCGAATAGAACAGGCGATCTTCGTTGCCACATCCATTATCTCTTTCATGTTGAGCATTTTTGCGCATAACGCTTGTTGGTGTATTATGCAGTGATAATTGAGAGAGTCCGGGAAAGCATCGTCCTCCCTGCACTTGGCAATAAATCCATTCGAGCGGCCAACCATCGCGGGCGCTCCGTCCGTGGTGATGGACACCAACTTGCACACTGGGAGCCGTGTTTTCTCCATAAAGTTTTTGAAAGACTGAAATATGTCCTCTCCTCGTGTGTGTTCTTTCATGGGCAGTACTGTTAACAGCTCCTCTTTTGCAGTCATATCATTGAACACCATCCGAATAAAAATGCACAACTGGGCTGTGTCACTCACATCTGTAGACTCGTCCAACTGCAGTGAGAAACACTCGCAATCTGTGATGTCCTTCCAAAGTTGCTGGGTCAAATCCTCGGCCATGGCTTCACTGCGCCGTGTAACTGTACTTCTTGATAGCTGGAGAGCTTTAATCGAAGATAGTATTTCTGGTTTGTTTTTAAAGTCTCGGAACAACGAGTCAGCTGCTTCAACGAATGCCTCTTTTACCATCTCTCCATCTTGGAAGGATTTCTTGTTCTTAACGATGAGGTGACTCACTCGGAACGAAGCTTCGGTGGCTGCCTTCCCTTTTGAAGTTAGCTGTGAGAAAAATGACTGCTGTCCGGACAACTGAGATTTTAGTTCCTTCACTCTTCTTTTTCTTAGTTCGCTTTTCGGAGGGAAGTCAGTGTCGTAGTTTTTATGAACAGTCCGGAAATGCCGCTCCACATTTCCCTTCTTTGGAATAGCGATTACAGACTGGCAGATGAGGCAAATGCACTTCGAAAATGACATAGTGAAAAAAAAGTCCACCTCCCACTCCATATGGAAATGGTAAGTTTTTGACTTCTTACTTGGTCCAGCTGGTCCATACCCTTTCTAAAGTTTAAAAGAAATAAATTGGAGGCTATCTCGCTAGCTTGCTAGAGTTTTGCGGCACTTGACACCGTTGTATGCATGTTCAAGCGCGGTGACTCGTGACTGGCTGACTTGTACGTCAATCAAGTGACAAAATTAATAGTGAGGATGGATGATTGGCTGACGTCTACTTAATTTTACTTCTAATTGTTAATGCCATGCGATCTACCCACACCACCTTTGCGATCGACCGGTAGATCGCGATCGACGTATTGGGCACCCCTGCTTTAAATCATCATGCCCTCTAAACATTCAAAACACAAATCTGGATCATATAAGAGAATAGTAGAGGGTTCAACCTCCAAACAGCGGCTGCAATACACCTGAAAATCTACACATCCTTTTCTTGTGTAATTCCCAGAGCCATCTCTCGTATTGGAATGTTTGTTGGCCCTCACACTGTTGACCTTTGAGCTACTGAAAAACAATACGGGAGAATTCATATTAGATTATCTCAAATCTTTTGAAGCTGTGTGAAATGTATCTATTTTGAGAGCACATGAAAGGCTCTTCCTACAGTAATGTAGGATGATTGATGTATAGATGATTAAGTCTACAAGTTTTATGGGCTGAGTTTCTGAAAGGAGAAACATGAACTTTTATGATGTCTCGTGGCAAATTGATTAGAAGTTACATAGTTTGGAAGTGTCTCACCACAGCACACGGTGAATAATGAATGCTTTTGTCATCTCTTATTCATTAAGACAAGGGGTCAGTGCTTCAGTTCCTTTGTCCTGTCCTGATCCTGCTTGGACAGCTTTTCTTGTAGTTTCTGACCTTGAGAATGGAGACAAAAGTCAATGTGGCATGACACTGGCAGCTTTACCTGTGAAAAACAACAGAAGGGAACAGAAGACACAAACAGCATTTGGTATTAGACTTACTCACACGTATCGTATTATTGGCATCCACAAAAGAGTGATGAGACGAACAATGCAACATATGGCTATAGAAGTGGGAGAGCTAATTAAAATAAATGATTATCGATACATCCAAACACTACTAAGTTTCTCTCTTCGTCTAATTTTAAAGGGATAACCTAAGATTGTGGTTTCCCTAGCATGACTTTTATATTATATTTTTCAATTATATTTTTAATTTGAGGGGAAAGGTTGTATTTTTAGGATTAACAAAGATATCAATGCAAAGTTATTAATACATTTCATCATTCACATCAGTGTTATTTTAGTATTGTTCATATAATATTAGTTGAGTTGGCTTGAGAAAGCCTAACTGATCTACTAGCTTCTTCTTTTTCGTCTTTGTCTTCTGAGACAAATTTTAAAATGCATCTACTCCTAGAACTTTCAAGCTCCAACCACCAAACTCAGGTCAGACCTTCAGACTGGTCTGACTCGGATTGCAATATCTTTTCTATCTTATCAGACTAACGATTTTCCTTAAACGGATGATCAAAACTTTAAAAGGTCTCTTAGACTTTCATTGAGGGAGTTAAAACTTTTGTACAGATTTATAGTGTTTTATAGTGTTTAACATGCTAATCTAGAAACCTGCTAAAACAAGCTAGCGACATTAACTATGTTAGCAACATGCTAATAACATGCTAATCATGCCAGCATGTTATTCCTGTTAAAAACATGTTAGCAACATGCTAATCATGCTAAAAACATGCTAACAACATGGTAAAACATGCTAGCAACATGTTAGTCATGCTACAAACATGTTAGCAACATATTAACAGCATTCTCATGCTAAAAACATGCTAGCAACATGCTTTACTTAACTTTACCCATCTAGTTTTTATTAATATTTTGAATATTTTATTAATAATATTTTTAATTCATATTATTTTCATTTTCATTTTAGTTAAAGGTTTAGTAATTTTGTCTTTTTGTAATTTAATCAGATTTTAGATTTATTTCTGTATAGTTTTTCAGTTTCAGTTCATTTAGATTTAGTTATTTTAGTAATTCAGCTTATTCAGCTGTTTATTTTTATCTCAAGTAATGATTTCATTCTTTTTTTTTTTATTGTTTTAGTTTTAATAATAACCCTGATTTACATTCACAAAATGTGATCAAATTAACATTTCACTTTGGTTTCTAAATACTGATCAGAAATCATTAAAATAAGTCCAGTTATTATATTCTGTTGATAATTAGTAGTTCATAGTAAGGGGGAAAAAAACTGTAAAAAAAAAAAAAAAAAAAATATATATATATATATATATATATATATATATATAATTGCCTATATATTTTAGGAAGGGGATCACATTTGGTGGTCCTTGGCATTGTTTTATTTATTTATTTACTCATTTATTTATTTTGAATAAACATTTTCCACATTCTAGAATAATATAAATGATCTTAACACTCCAATCTAAAAACAAAACAAAAACAAGAAAACAAACAAACAAACAAACAAACAAAAACAAAAACAAACAAACAAACAAAAAAAATCAGCATATAATAAACTTTTTTTCTTTTTTTTTTAAATAATGTTTAATAATAAAGTTGCTGCTATGTAAAGAAATGAATATGCAGGGACAATTTACATTTATCTACAAAACTAACTGCATGCATCTTAAGCATAAATCTTCAGATCAAAATGTCACAAGAAACATGCATTTTGTTAGTGTATGTGTGAAAAACTGAGATGTCTTAATTGTGTTAATGAGGGACGGTCAAGTATCTGTGTGTATTTGTCTAAGCAAAGGTGTATGTGAGTGTGTGCTGGCCTCATCCTGTCAGGGCTGGATTAGGCAGACTGAGCGAGTGTGAGGTTGGAGGAGGATGTCTCAGGGGAACAACGGAGAGAGAGAAATGCCTGAGGCTCATCCCACCGTGTGGAAGTGCAGCTTCTCCATCTGCCTGAAAGCTGCCATGCATACCTATTCGCCCTCAACTCCACTGTGCTCACTCACTGCCTTATCCCACTCACTTAAGTGTGGACTCCTTTATAGCTCCACTAGCACAGGAAAGGCAGGAATAATAGGAAATCCACGTCCAATAAACCTTTGTGTGCTGAGAATAATAAACTTTGACAAGTCTGCTAAAATCATCACTTAAAAACAAGGACTTCATGGTTCCTCATGGTAGTCTTGTGCCTAGGTGAGATATGACTAAAAAAAACTTACTGGTTCATTACCAATAATGCCCTTTTTTTTTCTTTTTTTTTGCTAAATTGTGATGCAGAATTGTTTTATTTTATTTTTAACTGAGCTAGACAGTCATAACCAAGTTTCTTTCTTACTTTCTTTCTTTTTTTATAAAAAAGGTTTAGTAAAATGAAAAAGACTAAAGAAGATTAAAAGTTTTTTTGCTTACAATAATCAGTTAGTTGTCAAATATGCAAATACTTAAATACTTAAATAATCATGCAACTGCTATTAAAGTTGAACATTTTTTGGAAGCTGCATTCACAATTCACTCAAAAAAATATACAAGGGTACATGCACAGGAATGGTGCTTCAGCTTTAAAAATATGCACAAGGTTGACCTTTTGGTTGTAAATTGGGTTGTTTTTCCTGTTGCTTCTATAGATCGTCTCTAAAAGCTGAGCTGGTGATGTAAGGCAAAACCTTTGAACATGCACAAACATAGGTGTATGAAAATACTCCATTAAGTTAAGAGGGTCCCAGAACAGTGGCCTTCTATTTTTTTAATTGGTCCTGATGAAAGTGACTTTTATCTGCCCTCACCATCACAGACTTAAGCGGTTCAGATTTTTACCTCTTTGATTCCACTGACTCCTGTGATCTGCCGGACGTGCCTTGTTTCCCATTCTGGTGCTTTTGTCTGTGATTGAATGGAGCTCCCTAAGCCAAAATCACAGGGAATGTAAGATGTACATGGTAATGTTCAGTGCTTTTGCTTGTTGGTCCCTTTTTAAATCAGTTTATTTCTCTTCTTTCTGAATTTGGATGTCTGCATGTAGTTGATGATTAACTCTTTCTTTTTTAAAGTTGTCAGCCACTGCCAGCATTTTTGGCGATTATCACCTAAATTTGACGGCCCTCAGAATATTTTCTGCTATGAATATATGAGCATATTATATGTCAAAATAAAGATTCAAGCCTCTGCTTTTAAACGAACAAACAAACAAACAACAACAACAAAAAACTATTTTATTCCATCTTTGTGTTCATGTTTTATCATCATTTGAATGCAGATACACTGTAAAAAATAAAAAACACAATTTGTTGAGTCATCTTAAAATAATTTGTTACCCTGCTGCCTTAAAATTTTAAGTTCAGTCAACTAAAATAAGTTTATTCAACTTTAAATGTTAAGTTGTACTAACAACTTAGATATTTGTGTTTGCTAAACTTAATAGATGGGTAAGTAACCCAGCTGCCTTAAAATTTTAGGTTGATTCAACTCAAATATCTAAGTTGTCACTTAGTATAATTTAACATTTCAAGTTGAATAAACTTTTTTTTTGAGTTGACTGAACTTAAAATAAGGCAGCCAGGTTACAAATTATTTTAAGTTGACTCAACAAATAGTTTTTACAGTGTAGGTTACATCATAAATACAACATTTTTGACAAAAAACTGAGAAAAATGCATTTTTATCAAAGCAGTGCATTTTTAAGCAAAATACATTCAGATGTCATATTATTTCACCTGTAAATAATTGAATAATTGAAATTGCATTCAACAAACAGACACACACACACACACACACACATACATATATGTTTGTATGTATACACACACACACACACACACACACACACACACGTCTGGTTTATTATCTTTGTGGGGACTCTCCATAGGCGCAATGGTTTTTATACTCTCCACACTGTATTTTCTATCCCCTTACCCTAACCCTACCCCTAAACCTAACCCTTACAGAAAACTTTCTGCATTTTTACTTTCTCAAAAAATCTCATTCTGTATGATTTATAAGCTTTTGTACCCAAGGGGACCGCAGGCTGGTCCCCACAATGTAAAAAATTTCAGGTTTTACTATCCTTGTGGGGACATTTGGTCCCCACAATGTAGCAAAAACAAGTACACACACACACATACAGATATGTGTTTATGTATGTATATATAAATATATATGTATGTATATATACATATATAGATAACGCACACACATATACATACATACATACATATACATATCCAAATCAACGGGTTATCAGTCTATCTATGACTTTCAGCATCTCCCTCACTGACTACTTCGTCCTGATCAGATTCAAAATGGTTAAAACATGAGTGATCGGAGTTCGAGCCCATCAACAGTGTCTGTTTAGATGTATACCTCTTCATTATTATATGTGATATGATATACATTTTCCCTGATCCTTCCATTGATGCCAGTCGTCTTGTATTCACACCTGGAAGACCCGGAAGTCCCGTAACTTATTTGGGGAATGCGCCAGGGCTTTCTCTACTGTAATACACCTAGAACACGGATTGCCGTAAAACCTCGTCTATGGTGGGGAAGTTCTGTTTTTATCTGGTCAATGGCGGAAAAAGAGTTAATAGGTTAGTCATGGCAACTCTCGGGATAGACTGTAAGGTGTTTATTAAAGGGATAGTTCACCCAAAAATAAAAATTAGCCCATTATTGTCTCACCCTCCAGGCAGGTGTATATGACTTCCTTCTTTTAGACCAATCCAGTTGGAGTTATATTAAAAATGATCCTGGCACTTCCAAGCTTTAGAATGGCATAGGCGGGTGTTTCTCTTCATCAATCCAAAACAAGCCCAATAAAATGCATCCATCCATAATAAAAAAAATGCCTCACATGGGTCTGGGGGGGGTGAGTAAAGGCCTCCTGTAGCAAAACCGTATTTAAAATGTAAGAATCACTTTAATCTAGCTTGCGCTAACTGGTCGTACATGGAAGCCTTTCCAGACAGATGACGTAGGATGTTGACGTTGCGCAGCAGTGATGAACCCAAACGTGCTGTGAAGATGGGTAAACACAGCATCGGTCACAAATTAATTCAAAGTTCAAAACGAGGATCTGTAAAGAAAAATGTCAAAGGATTTCAATATAAACCAAGAGGAGACTGGTTTACCTTTGCTAAAGTATGGGAATTTAGCTTCCTTTGCTCCTGTAAACAAAGTTGCTTTGTGCGAGACTCATCGGCGCATGTGCATCGCCAATTTCCTACGTCATCCGCCCCGAGCTGCTTCTGTGTAACAACCAGTTGGCACAAACTAGATTAAAGTGATTTTTACATTTTAAATATGGATATTTTTCTTATCAAAATGCATTGATTTACTACAGGAGGCCTTTATTCACCCCCCAGAGCCATGTGAGGCACTTTTTATTTTAGATGGATGCACTTTATTGGACTTGTTTTGGACTAATGAAGAGAAACGTCTCGGTTACGTATGGTAACCCTCGTTCCCTGATGGAGGGAACGGAGACGTTGTGTCGAGTAGTGTACGACACTAGGGGTCGCTCTTGAGAGCCCAAACACCTCTGACAGTTTTGAGAAAGGCCAATGAAAATTGGGTGTGCAGATTTGCATAGCTGGCCACGCCCCGGGCGGCCGGGTATAAAAGGGCAGCGTGTGCATCTGCTCACTCGTTCTGATTCTGAGGAGCCGAGCGTCTCAGCTCCCTCAGAGGCGGACCAGAGATGTGGCATGGGGAGACACAACGTCTCCGTTCCCTCCATCAGGGAACGAGGGTTACCATACGTAACCGAGACGTTCCCTATCTGTCGTACACTCCGAGTTGTGTCGAGTAGTGTACGACACTAGGGGTCCCCGTAAAAACACGCCACATGTCTGACTGCGTCACGAGGGACAAGTACAGAAGTAACAAGGCAACGTGTAACGTAAGTGCAGCTCACCTCCTCTGTGACCATCCAACGTCCAAGGACTGACCTGTTACAGCAGAGTCCTGCAGCCGGGCCTTCCTCAAGGGCGGCTGAGTGCCTTGAGATCGTTGGGAAAATGCCTACTCCCGAAGAAAAGACATTT